>NC_072420.2:8333296-8635439 GCF_028858775.2 Pan troglodytes | reverse complement strand
CGAATCTTTATAAACATGTAAATATTTAGACAGAATCAGTATAAACATGTAAATATTTACACAGAATCTGTATAAACATGTAAATATTTACACAGAATCTGTATTAACATGTAAATATTTACACATAATCTGTATAAACATGTAAATATTTACACAGAATCTGTATAAACATGTAAATATTTAGAAAGAATCTGTATAAACATGTCAATATTTACACAGAATCTGTATAAACATGTAAATATTTACACAGAATCTGTATGAACATGTAAATATTGACACAGAATCTGTATAAACATGTCAATATTTACACAGAATCTGCGTAAACATGTAAATATTTACACAGAATCTGTAAAAACCAGTAAATATTTACACAGAATCTGTATATACCTGTAAATATTTACACAGAATCTGTATGAACATGTAAATATTTACACAGAATCTGTATGAACATGTAAATATTTACAGAGAATCTGTATGAACGTGTAAATATTTACACAGAATCTGTATGAACATGTAAATGTTTACACAGACTCTGTATATACTTGTAAATATCTACACAGGATCAGTATGAACATGTAAATATTTACACTGAATCTGTATGAAATTGTAAATGTTTACACAGAATCAGAATCAACATGTAAATATTTACACAGAAACTCTATAAACATGTAAATATTTACCAGAATCTGTAAAAACATGTAAATATTTACACAGAATCTGTATAAACATGAAAATAATTACAAAGAATCTGTGTAAACATGTAAATATTAACACAGAATCAGTATAAACATGTAAATATTTACACACAATCTGTGTAAACATGTAAATATTTCTACAGAATGTGTATGAACATGTAAATATTTACACAGAATGTATATAAACATGTAAATATTTACACAGAATCTGTAAAAACCAGCAAATATTTACACAGAATCTTTAAATCCTGTAAATATTTACACAGAATCTGTATAAACATGTCAATATTTACAAAGAATCTGTATAAACATGTCAATATTTACACAGAATGTGTATGAACATGAAAATATTTACACAGAATCTGTATAAACATGTTAATATTTAAACAGAATCTTTATAAACATGTAAATATTTACACAGAATCGGTATAAATATGTAAATATTTACATAGAATCTGTATAAACATGTAAATATTTACACAGAATCTGTATAAAAATGTAAATATTCACACAGAATCGCTATAAACATGTAAATATTTACACATAATCTGTATAAACATGTCAATATTTACACAGAATCTGTATAAACATGTAAATATTTAGAAAGAATCTGTATAAACATGTCAATATTTACACAGAATCTGTATAAACATGTAAATATTTACACAGAATCTGTATGAACATGTAAATATTGACACAGAATCTGTATAAACATGTCAATATTTACACAGAATCTGCGTAAACATGTAAATATTTACACAGAATCTGTAAAAACCAGTAAATATTTACACAGAATCTGTATATACCTGTAAATATTTACACAGAATCTGTATGAACATGCAAATATTTACACAGAATCTGTATGAACATGTAAATATTTACAGAGAATCTGTATGAACGTGTAAATATTTACACAGAATCTGTATGAACATGTAACTGTTTACACAGACTCTGTATATACTTGTAAATATTTACACAGGATCAGAATGAACATGTAAATATTTACACTGAATCTGTATGAAATTGTACATGTTTACACAGAATCTGAATAAGCATGTAAATATTTACACAGAAACTCTATAAACATGTAAATATTGACCAGAATCTGTAAAAACATGTAAATATTTACACAGAATCTGTATAAACATGAAAATAATTACAAAGAATCTGTGTGAACATGTAAATATTAACACAGAATCAGTATAAACATGTAAATATTTACACACAATCTGTGTAAACATGTAAATATTTCTACAGAATGTGTATGAACATGTAAATATTTACACAGAATGTATATAAACATGTAAATATTTACACAGAATCTGTAAAAACCAGCAAATATTTACACAGAATCTTTAAATCCTGTAAATATTTACACAGAATCTGTATAAACATGTCAATATATACAAAGAATCTGTATAAACATGTCAATATTTACACAGAATGTGTATGAACATGAAAACATTTACACAGAATCTGTATAAACATGTTAATATTTAAACAGAATCTTTCTAAACATGTAAATATTTACACAGAATCGGTATAAATATGTAAATATTTACACAGAATCTGTATAAACATGTAAATATTTACACAGAATCTGTATAAAAATGTAAATATTCACACAGAATCTCTATAAACATTTAAATATTTACACAGAATCTGTATAAACATGTCAATATTTACACCGAATCTGCATAAACATGAAAATATTTACACAGAATCTGTATAAACATGTCAATATTTACACAGAATCTGTATAAACATGTAAATATTTACACAGAATCTGTATAAACCTGTAAATATTTACACAGAATCTGTATGAACATGTAAATATTTACACAGAATCTGTATGAACATGCAAATATTTACACAGAATCTGTATAAAAATGTAAATTTTTACACAGAATCTGTATAAACATGTAAATATTTACACAGAATCTGTATAAACATGTAAATATTTACACAGAATCTCTATAAACATGTAAACATATACACAGTATGTGTGAACATGTAAATATTTACACAGAATGTGTATAAACATGTAAATATTTACACAGAATCTGTAAAAACCAGTAAATGTTTACACAAAATCTTTAAATCCTGTAAATATTTACACAGAATCTGTATAAACATGTCAATATTTACACAGAATCTGTATAAACATGTAAATATTTACACAGAATCTGTTCGAGCATGTAAATATTTACACCGAATCTGTATAAACATGTAAATATTCACACAGAATCTCTATAAACATGTAAATATTAACACAGAATCTGTATAAACATGTCAATATTTACACAGAATCTGTATAAACATGTAAATATTTACACAGAATCTGTAAAACCCAGTAAATATTTACAAAGAATCTTTAAAAACCTGTAAATATTTACACAGTATCTGTATAAACATGTCAATAATTACACAGAATCTGTATAAACATGACAATATTTACACAGAATCAGTATAAACATGAAAATATTTACACAGAATCTGTATAAACACGTTAATATTTACACAGAATTTTTATAAACATGTAAATATTTACACAGAATCTTTATAAACATGTAAATATTTACACATAATCTGTATAAATATGTAAATATTTACAAAGAATCTGTATAAAAATGTAAATATTTACACAGAATATGTATAAACATGTAAATATTCACACAGAATCTGTATAAACATGTAAATATTTACACAGAATCTGTATAAACATGTAAATATTTACACAGACTCTGTATTAACATGTCAATATTTACACAGAATCTGTATAAACATGTAAATATTTACACAGAATCTGTTCGGGCATGTAAATATTTACACCGAATCTTTATAAACATGTAAATATTTAGACAGAATCAGTATAAACATGTAAATATTTACACAGAATCTGTATAAACATGTAAATATTTACACAGAATCTGTATTAACATGTAAATATTTACACATAATCTGTATAAACATGTAAATATTTACACAGAATCTGTATAAACATGTAAATATTTAGAAAGAATCTGTATAAACATGTCAATATTTACACAGAATCTGTATAAACATGTAAATATTTACACAGAATCTCTATGAACATGTAAATATTGACACAGAATCTGTATAAACATGTCAATATTTACACAGAATCTGCGTAAACATGTAAATATTTACACAGAATCTGTAAAAACCAGTAAATATTTACACAGAATCTGTATATACCTGTAAATATTTACACAGAATCTGTATGAACATGTAAATATTTACACAGAATCTCTATGAACATGTAAATATTTACAGAGAATCTGTATGAACGTGTAAATATTTACACAGAATCTGTATGAACATGTAAATGTTTACACAGACTCTGTATATACTTGTAAATATTTACACAGGATCAGTATGAACATGTAAATATTTACACTGAATCTGTATGAAATTGTAAATGTTTACACAGAATCTGAATAAACATGTAAATATTTACACAGAAACTCTATAAACATGTAAATATTTACCAGAATCTGTAAAAACATGTAAATATTTACACAGAATCTGTATAAACATGAAAATAATTACAAAGAATCTGTGAGAACATGTAAATATTAACACAGAATCAGTATAAACATGTAAATATTTACACACAATCTGTGTAAACATGTAAATATTTCTACAGAATGTGTATGAACATGTAAATATTTACACAGAATGTATATAAACATGTAAATATTTACACAGAATCTGTAAAAACCAGCAAATATTTACACAGAATCTTTAAATCCTGTAAATATTTACACAGAATCTGTATAAACATGTCAATATTTACAAAGAATCTGTATAAACATGTCAATATTTACACAGAATGTGTATGAACATGAAAATATTTACACAGAATCTGTATAAACATGTTAATATTTAAACAGAATCTTTATAAACATGTAAATATTTACACAGAATCGGTATAAATATGTAAATATTTACACAGAATCTTTATAAACATGTAAATATTTACACAGAATCTGTATAAATATGTAAATATTTACAATGAATCTGTATAAAAATGTAAATATTTACACAGAATATGTATAAACATGTAAATATTCACACAGAATCTGTATAAACATGTAAATATTTACACAGAATCTGTATAAACATGTAAATATTTACACAGAATCTGTATAAACATGTAAATATTTACACAGAATCTGTTCCAGCATGTAAATATTTACACCGAATCTTTATATACATGTAAATATTTAGACAGAATCAGTATAAACATGTAAATGTTTACACAGAATCAGTATAAACATGTAAATATTTACACAGAATCTGTATAAACATGTAAATATTTACACAGAATCTGTATAAACATGTAAATATTTACACATAATCTGTATAAACATGTAAATATTTACACAGAATCTGTATAAACATGTAAATATTTAGAAGGAATCTGTATAAACATGTCAATATTTACACAGAATCTGTATAAACATGTAAATATTTACACAGAATCTGTATGAACATGTAAATATTGACACAGAATCTGTATAAACATGTCAATATTTACACAGAATCTGCGTAAACATGTAAATATTTACACAGAATCTGTAAAAACCAGCAAATATTTACACAGAATCTGTATATACCTGTAAATATTTACACAGAATCTGTATGAACATGTAAATATTTACACAGAATCTGTATGAACATGTAAATATTTACAGAGAATCTGTATGAACGTGTAAATATTTACACAGAATCTGTATGAACATGTAAATGTTTACACAGACTCTGTATATACTTGTAAATATTTACACAGGATCAGAATGAACATGTAAATATTTACACTGAATCTGTATGAAATTGTACATGTTTACACAGAATCTGAATAAACATGTAAATATTTACACAGAAACTCTATAAACATGTAAATATTTACCAGAATCTGTAAAAACATGTAAATATTTACACAGAATCTGTATAAACATGAAAATAATTACAAAGAATCTGTGTGAACATGTAAATATTAACACAGAATCAGTATAAACATGTAAATATTTACACACAATCTGTGTAAACATGTAAATATTTCTACAGAATGTGTATGAACATGTAAATATTTACACAGGATGTATATAAACATGTAAATATTTACACAGAATCTGTAAAAACCAGCAAATATTTACACAGAATCTTTAAATCCTGTAAATATTTACACAGAATCTGTATAAACATGTCAATATTTACAAAGAATCTGTATAAACATGTCAATATTTACACAGAATGTGTATGAACATGAAAACATTTACACAGAATCTGTATAAACATGTTAATATTTAAACAGAATCTTTATAAACATGTAAATATTTACACAGAATCGGTATAAATATGTAAATATTTACACAGAATCTGTATAAACATGTAAATATTTACACAGAATCTGTATAAAAATGTAAATATTCACACAGAATCTCTATAAACATGTAAATATTTACACAGAATCTGTATAAACATGTCAATATTTACAGAGAATCTGTATAAACATGTAAATATTTACACAGAATCTGTATAAACATGTCAATATTTACACAGAATCTGTATAAACATGTAAATATTTACACAGAATCTGTATGAACATGTCAATATTTACACAGAATATGTATGAACATGTAAATATTTACACAGAATCTGTATAAACATGTCAATATTTACACCGAATCTGCATAAACATGATAATATTTACACAGAATCTGTATAAACATGTAAATATTTACACAGAATCTGTATAAACATGTAAATATTTACACAGAATCTGTATAAACCTGTAAATATTTACACAGAATGTGTATGAACATGTAAATATTTACACAGAATCTGTATAAACATGTAAATATTTACACAGAATCTGTATAAACATGTAAATATTTACACAGAATCTGTATAAACATGTAAATATTTTCACAGTATGTGTGAACATGTAAATATTTACACAGAATGTGTATAAACATGTAAATATTTACACAGAATCTGTAAAAACCAGTAAATATTTACACAGAATCTTTAAATCCTGTAAATATTTACACAGAATCTGTATGAACATGTCAATATTTACACAGAATCTGTATAAACATGTCAATATTTACACTGAATCTGTATTAACATGTCAATATTTACACAGAATCTGTATAAACATGTAAATGTTTACACAGAATCTGTAAAAACCAGTAAATATTTACACAGAATCTTTAAAAACCTGTAAATATTTACACAGTATCTGTATAAACATGTCAATAATTACACAGAATCTGTATAAACATGTCAATATTTACACAGAATCAGTATAAACATGAAAATATTTACAAAGAATCTGTATAAACATGTTAATATTTACACAGAATTTTTATAAACATGTAAATATTTACACAGAATCTTTATAAACATGTAAATATTTACACAGAATCTGTATAAATATGTAAATATTTACAAAGAATCTGTATAAAAATGTAAATATTTACACAGAATATGTATAAACATGTAAATATTCACACAGAATCTGTATAAACATGTAAATATTTACACAGAATCTGTATAAACATGTAAATATTTACACAGAATCTGTATAAACATGTAAATATTTACACAGAATCTGTATAAACATGTAAATATTTAGAAAGAATCTGTATAAACATGTCAATATTTACACAGAATCTGTATAAACATGTAAATATTTACACAGAATCTGTATGAACATGTAAATATTGACACAGAATCTGTATAAACATGTCAATATTTACACAGAATCTGCGTAAACATGTAAATATTTAAACAGAATCTGTAAAAACCAGTAAATATTTACACAGAATCTGTATATACCTGTAAATATTTACACAGAATCTGTATGAACATGTAAATATTTACACAGAATCTGTATGAACATGTAAATGTTTACACAGACTCTGTATATACTTGTAAATATTTACACAGGATCAGTATGAACATGTAAATATTTACACTGAATCTGTATGAAATTGTAAATGTTTACACAGAATCTGAATAAACATGTAAATATTTACACAGAAACTCTATAAACATGTAAATATTTACCAGAATCTGTAAAAACATGTAAATATTTACACATAATCTGTATAAACATGAAAATAATTACAAAGAATCTGTGTGAACATGTAAATATTAACACAGAATCAGTATAAACATGTAAATATTTACACACAATCTGTGTAAACATGTAAATATTTCTACAGAATGTGTATGAACATGTAAATATTTACACAGAATGTATATAAACATGTAAATATTTACACAGAATCTGTAAAAACCAGCAAATATTTACACAGAATCTTTAAATCCTGTAAATATTTACACAGAATCTGTATAAACATGTCAATATTTACAAAGAATCTGTATAAACATGTCAATATTTACACAGAATCTGTATAAACATGTAAATATTTACACAGAATCTGTATAAACATGTCAATATTTACACAGAATCTGTATAAACATGTAAATATTTACACAGAATCTGTATGAACATGTCAATATTTACACAGAATATGTATGGACATGTAAATATTTACACAGAATCTGTATAAACATGTCAATATTTACACCGAATCTGAATAAACATGATAATATCTACACAGAATCTGTATAAACATGTAAATATTTACACAGAATCTGTATAAACCTGTAAATATTTACACAGAATGTGTATGAACATGTAAATATTTACACAGAATCTGTATAAACATGTAAATATTTACACAGAATCTGTATAAACATGTAAATATTTACACAGAATCTGTATAAACATGTAAATATTTTCACAGTATGTGTGAACATGTAAATATTTACACAGAATGTGTATAAACATGTAAATATTTACACAGAATCTGTAAAAACCAGTAAATATTTACACAGAATCTTTAAATCCTGTAAATATTTACACAGAATCTGTATGAACATCTCAATATTTACACAGAATCTGTATAAACATGTCAATATTTACACTGAATCTGTATTAACATGTCAATATTTACACAGAATCTGTATAAACATGTAAATGTTTACACAGAATCTGTAAAAACCAGTAAATATTTACACAGAATCTTTAAAAACCTGTAAATATTTACACAGTATCTGTATAAACATGTCAATAATTACACAGAATCTGTATAAACATGTCAATATTTACACAGAATCAGTATAAACATGAAAATATTTACAAAGAATCTGTATAAACATGTTAATATTTACACAGAATTTTTATAAACATGTAAATATTTACACAGAATCTTTATAAACATGTAAATATTTACACAGAATCTGTATAAATATGTAAATATTTACAAAGAATCTGTATAAAAATGTAAATATTTACACAGAATATGTATAAACATGTAAATATTCACACAGAATCTGTATAAATATGTAAATATTTACACCGAATCTGTATAAACATGTAAATATTTAGACAGAATCAGTATAAACATGTAAATATTTACACAGAATCTGTATAAACATGTAAATATTTACACAGAATGTGTATAAACATGTAAATATTTACACAGAATCTGTATAAACATGTAAATATTTACACAGAATCTGTATAAACATGTAAATATTTACACAGAATCTGTATAAACATGTAAATATTTAGAAAGAATCTGTATAAACATGTCAATATTTACACAGAATCTGTATAAACATGTAAATATTTACACAGAATCTGTATGAACATGTAAATATTGACACAGAATCTGTAAAAACCAGTAAATATTTACACAGAATCTGTATATACCTGTAAATATTTACACAGAATCTGTATGAATATGTAAATATTTACACAGAATCTGTATGAACATGTAAATATTTACAGAGAATCTGTATGAACGTGTAAATATTTACACAGAATCTGTATGAACATGTAAATGTTTACACAGACTCTGTATATACTTGTAAATATTTACACAGGATCAGAATGAACATGTAAATATTTACACTGAATCTGTATGAAATTGTACATGTTTACACAGAATCTGAATAAACATGTAAATATTTACACAGAAACTCTATAAACATGTAAATATTTACCAGAATCTGTAAAAACATGTAAATATTTACACAGAATCTGTATAAACATGAAAATAATTACAAAGAATCTGTGTGAACATGTAAATATTAACACAGAATCAGTATAAACATGTAAATATTTACACACAATCTGTGTAAACATGTAAATATTTCTACAGAATGTGTATGAACATGTAAATATTTACACAGAATGTATATAAACATGTAAATATTTACACAGAATCTGTAAAAACCAGCAAATATTTACACAGAATCTTTAAATCCTGTAAATATTTACACAGAATCTGTATAAACATGTGAATATTTACAAAGAATCTGTATAAACATGTCAATATTTACACAGAATGTGTATGAACATGAAAACATTTACACAGAATCTGTATAAACATGTTAATATTTAAACAGAATCTTTATGAACATGTAAATATTTACACAGAATCGGTATAAATATGTAAATATTTACACAGAATCTGTATAAACATGTAAATATTTACACAGAATCTGTATAAAAATGTAAATATTCACACAGAATCTCTATAAACATGTAAATATTTACACAGAATCTGTATAAACATGTCAATATTTACACAGAATCTGTATAAACATGTAAATATTTACACAGAATCTGTATAAACATGTCAATATTTACACAGAATCTGTATAAACATGTAAATATTTACACAGAATCTGTATGAACATGTCAATATTTACGCAGAATATGTATGGACATGTAAATATTTACACAGAATCTGTATAAACATGTCAATATTTACACCGAATCTGCATAAACATAATAATATTTACACAGAATCTGTATAAACATGTAAATATTTACACAGAATCTGTATAAACATGTAAATATTTACACAGAATCTGTATAAACCTGTAAATATTTACACAGAATGTGTATGAACATGTAAATATTTACACAGAATCTGTATAAACATGTAAATATTTACACAGAATCTGTATAAACATGTAAATATTTACACAGAATCTGTATAAACATGTAAATATTGTCACAGTATGTGTGAACATGTAAATATTTACACAGAATGTGTATAAACATGTAAATATTTACACAGAATCTGTAAAAACCAGTAAATATTTACACAGAATCTTTAAATCCTGTAAATATTTACACAGAATCTGTATGAACATGTCAATATTTACACAGAATCTGTATAAACATGTCAATATTTACACTGAATCTGTATTAACATGTCAATATTTACACAGAATCTGTATAAACATGTAAATGTTTACACAGAATCTGTAAAAACCAGTAAATATTTACACAGAATCTTTAAAAACCTGTAAATATTTACACAGTATCTGTATAAACATGTCAATAATTACACAGAATCTGTATAAACATGTCAATATTTACACAGAATCAGTATAAACATGAAAATATTTACAAAGAATCTGTATATACATGTTAATATTTACATAGAATTTTTATAAACATGTAAATATTTACACAGAATCTTTATAAACATGTAAATATTTACACAGAATCTGTATAAATATGTAAATATTTACAAAGAATCTGTATAAAAATGTAAATATTTACACAGAATATGTATAAACATGTAAATATTCACACAGAATCTGTATAAATATGTAAATATTTACACCGAATCTGTATAAACATGTAAATATTTAGACAGAATCAGTATAAACATGTAAATATTTACACAGAATCTGTATAAACATGTAAATATTTACACAGAATCTGTATAAACATGTAAATATTTACACAGAATCTGTATAAACATGTAAATATTTACACAGAATCTGTATAAACATGTAAATATTTACACAGAATCTGTATAAACATGTAAATATTTAGAAAGAATCTGTATAAACATGTCAATATTTACACAGAATCTGTATAAACATGTAAATATTTACACAGAATCTCTATGAACATGTAAATATTGACACAGAATCTGTATAAACATGTCAATATTTACACAGAATCTGCGTAAACATGTAAATATTTACACAGAACCTGTAAAAACCAGTAAATATTTACACAGAATCTGTATATACCTGTAAATATTTACACAGAATCTGTATGAACATGTAAATATTTACACAGAATCTGTATGAACATGTAAATGTTTACACAGACTCTGTATATACTTGTAAATATTTACACAGGATCAGTATGAACATGTAAATATTTACACTGAATCTGTATGAAATTGTAAATGTTTACACAGAATCTGAATAAACATGTAAATATTTACACAGAAACTCTATAAACATGTAAATATTTACCAGAATCTGTAAAAACATGTAAATATTTACACATAATCTGTATAAACATGAAAATAATTACAAAGAATCTGTGTGAACATGTAAATATTAACACAGAATCAGTATAAACATGTAAATATTTACACACAATCTGTGTAAACATGTAAATATTTCTACAGAATGTGTATGAACATGTAAATATTTACACAGAATGTATATAAACATGTAAATATTTACACAGAATCTGTAAAAACCAGCAAATATTTACACAGAATCTTTAAATCCTGTAAATATTTACACAGAATCTGTATAAACATGTCAATATTTACAAAGAATCTGTATAAACATGTCAATATTTACACAGAATGTGTATGAACATGAAAACATTTACACACAATCTGTATAAACATGTTAATATTTAAACAGAATCTTAATAAACATGTAAATATTTACACAGAATCGGTATAAATATGTAAATATTTACACAGAATCTGTATAAACATGTAAATATTTACACAGAATCTGTATAAAAATGTAAATATTCACACAGAATCTCTATAAACATGTAAATATTTACACAGAATCTGTATAAACATGTCAATATTTACACAGAATCTGTATAAACATGTAAATATTTACACAGAATCTGTATAAACATGTCAATATTTACACAGAATCTGTATAAACATGTAAATATTTACAGAGAATCTGTATGAACATGTCAATATTTACACAGAATCTGTATGAACATGTCAATATTTACACAGAATGTGTATAAACATGTCAATATTTACACCGAATCTGCATAAACATGAAAATATTTACACAGAATCTGTATAAACATGTAAATATTTACACAGAATCTGTATAAACATGTAAATATTTACACAGAATCTGTATAAACCTGTAAATATTTACACAGAATCTGTATGAACATGTAAATATTTACACAGAATCTGTATGAACATGTAAATATTTACACAGAATCTGTATAAAAATGTAAATTTTTACACAGAATCTGTATAAACATGTAAATATTTACACAGAATCTGTATAAACATGTAAATATTTACACAGAATCTCTATAAACATGTAAATATATACACAGTATGTGTGAACATGTAAATATTTACACAGAATGTGTATAAACATGTAAATATTTACACAGAATCTGTAAAAACCAGTAAATATTTACACAAAATCTTTAAATCCTGTAAATATTTACACAGAATCTGTATAAACATGTCAATATTTACACAGAATCTGTATAAACATGTAAATATTTACACAGAATCTGTTCGAGCATGTAAATATTTACACCGAATCTGTATAAACATGTAAATATTTAGACAGAATCAGTATAAACATGTAAATATTTACACAGAATCTGTATAAACATGTAAATATTTACACAGAATCTGTATAAACATGTAAATATTTACACAGAATCTGTATAAACATGTAAATATTCAAACAGAATCTCTATAAACATGTATATATTAACAAAGAATCTGTATAAACATCTCAATATTTACACAGAATCTGTATAAACATGTAAATATTTACACAGAATCTGTAAAAACCAGTAAATATTTACAAAGAATCTTTAAAAACCTGTAAATATTTACACAGTATCTGTATAAACATGTCAATAATTACACAGAATCTGTATAAACATGTCAATATTTACACAGAATCAGTATAAACATGAAAATATTTACACAGAATCTGTATAAACACGTTAATATTTACACAGAATTTTTATGAACATGTAAATATTTACACAGAATCTTTATAAACATGTAAATATTTACACATAATCTGTATAAATATGTAAATATTTACAAAGAATCTGTATAAAAATGTAAATATTTACACAGAATATGTATAAACATGTAAATATTCACACAGAATCTGTATAAACATGTAAATATTTACACAGAATCTGTATAAACATGTAAATATTTAGACAGACTCTGTATTAACATGTCAATATTTACACAGAATCTGTATAAACATGTAAATATTTACACAGAATCTGTTCGAGCATGTAAATATTTACACCGAATCTTTATAAACATGTAAGTATTTAGACAGAATCAGTATAAACATGTAAATATTTACACAGAATCTGTATAAACATGTAAATATTTACACAGAATCTGTATTAACATGTAAATATTTACACATAATCTGTATAAACATGTAAATATTTACACAGAATCTGTATAAACATGTAAATATTTAGAAAGAATCTGTATAAACATGTCAATATTTACACAGAATCTGTATAAACATGTAAATATTTACACAGAATCTGTATGAACATGTAAATATTGACACAGAATCTGTATAAACATGTCAATATTTACACAGAATCTGCGTAAACATGTAAATATTTACACAGAATCTGTAAAAACCAGTAAATATTTACACAGAATCTGTATATACCTGTAAATATTTACACAGAATCTGTATGAACATGTAAATATTTACACAGAATCTCTATGAACATGTAAATATTTACAGAGAATCTGTATGAACGTGTAAATATTTACACAGAATCTGTATGAACATGTAAATGTTTACACAGACTCTGTATATACTTGTAAATATTTACACAGGATCAGTATGAACATGTAAATATTTACACTGAATCTGTATGAAATTGTAAATGTTTACACAGAATCTGAATAAACATGTAAATATTTACACAGAAACTCTATAAACATGTAAATATTTACCAGAATCTGTAAAAACATGTAAATATTTACACAGAATCTGTATAAACATGAAAATAATTACAAAGAATCTGTGTGAACATGTAAATATTAACACACAATCAGTATAAACATGTAAATACTTACACACAATCTGTGTAAACATGTAAATATTTCTACAGAATGTGTATGAACATGTAAATATTTACACAGGATGTATATAAACATGCAAATATTTACACAGAATCTGTAAAAACCAGCAAATATTTACACAGAATCTTTAAATCCTGTAAATATTTACACAGAATCTGTATAAACATGTCAATATTTACAAAGAATCTGTATAAACATGTCAATATTTACAAAGAATGTGTATGAACATGAAAATATTTACACAGAATCTGTATAAACATGTTAATATTTAAACAGAATCTTTATAAACATGTAAATATTTACACAGAATCGGTATAAATATGTAAATATTTACACAGAATCTGTATAAACATGTAAATATTTACACAGAATCTGTATAAAAATGTAAATATTCACACAGAATCTCTATAAACATGTAAATATTTACACATAATCTGTATAAACATGTAAATATTTACACAGAATCTGTATAAACATGTAAATATTTAGAAAGAATCTGTATAAACATGTCAATATTTACACAGAATCTGTATAAACATGTAAATATTTACACAGAATCTGTATGAACATGTAAATATTGACACAGAATCTGTATAAACATGTCAATATTTACACAGAATCTGCGTAAACATGTAAATATTTACACAGAATCTGTAAAAACCAGTAAATATTTACACAGAATCTGTATATACCTGTAAATATTTACACAGAATCTGTATGAACATGTAAATATTTACACAGAATCTGTATGAACATGTAAATATTTACAGAGAATCTGTATGAACGTGTAAATATTTACACAGAATCTGTATGAACATGTAAATGTTTACACAGACTCTGTATATACTTGTAAATATTTACACAGGATCAGAATGAACATGTAAATATTTACACTGAATCTGTATGAAATTGTACATGTTTACACAGAATCTGAATAAACATGTAAATATTTACACAGAATCTGTATAAACCTGTAAATATTTACACAGAATCTGTATGAACATGTAAATATTTACACAGAATCTGTATGAACATGTAAATATTTACACAGAATCTGTATAAAAATGTAAATTTTTACACAGAATCTGTATAAACATGTAAATATTTACACAGAATCTGTATAAACATGTAAATATTTACACAGAATCTCTATAAACATGTAAATATATACACAGTATGTGTGAACATGTAAATATTTACACAGAATGTGTATAAACATGTAAATATTTACACAGAATCTGTAAAAACCAGTAAATGTTTACACAAAATCTTTAAATCCTGTAAATATTTACACAGAATCTGTATAAACATGTCAATATTTACACAGAATCTGTATAAACATGTAAATATTTACACAGAATCTGTTCGAGCATGTAAATATTTACACCGAATCTGTATAAACATGTAAATATTCACACAGAATCTCTATAAACATGTAAATATTAACACAGAATCTGTATAAACATGTCAATATTTACACAGAATCTGTATAAACATGTAAATATTTACACAGAATCTGTAAAACCCAGTAAATATTTACAAAGAATCTTTAAAAACCTGTAAATATTTACACAGTATCTGTATAAACATGTCAATAATTACACAGAATCTGTATAAACATGTCAATATTTACACAGAATCAGTATAAACATGAAAATATTTACACAGAATCTGTATAAACACGTTAATATTTACACAGAATTTTTATAAACATGTAAATATTTACACAGAATCTTTATAAACATGTAAATATTTACACATAATCTGTATAAATATGTAAATATTTACAAAGAATCTGTATAAAAATGAAAAAATTTACACAGAATATGTATAAACATGTAAATATTCACACAGAATCTGTATAAACATGTAAATATTTACACAGAATCTGTATAAACATGTAAATATTTACACAGACTCTGTATTAACATGTCAATATTTACACAGAATCTGTATAAACATGTAAATATTTACACAGAATCTGTTCGGACATGTAAATATTTACACCGAATCTTTATAAACATGTAAATATTTAGACAGAATCAGTATAAACATGTAAATATTTACACAGAATCTGTATAAACATGTAAATATTTACACAGAATCTGTATTAACATGTAAATATTTACACATAATCTGTATAAACATGTAAATATTTACACAGAATCTGTATAAACATGTAAATATTTAGAAAGAATCTGTATAAACATGTCAATATTTACACAGAATCTGTATAAACATGTAAATATTTACACAGAATCTGTATGAACATGTAAATATTGACACAGAATCTGTATAAACATGTCAATATTTACACAGAATCTGCGTAAACATGTAAATATTTACACAGAATCTGTAAAAACCAGTAAATATTTACACAGAATCTGTATATACCTGTAAATATTTACACAGAATCTGTATGAACATGTAAATATTTACACAGAATCTGTATGAACATGTAAATATTTACAGAGAATCTGTATGAACGTGTAAATATTTACACAGAATCTGTATGAACATGTAAATGTTTACACAGACTCTGTATATACTTGTAAATATCTACACAGGATCAGTATGAACATGTAAATATTTACACTGAATCTGTATGAAATTGTAAATGTTTACACAGAATCAGAATCAACATGTAAATATTTACACAGAAACTCTATAAACATGTAAATATTTACCAGAATCTGTAAAAACATGTAAATATTTACACAGAATCTGTATAAACATGAAAATAATTACAAAGAATCTGTGTAAACATGTAAATATTAACACAGAATCAGTATAAACATGTAAATATTTACACACAATCTGTGTAAACATGTAAATATTTCTACAGAATGTGTATGAACATGTAAATATTTACACAGAATGTATATAAACATGTAAATATTTACACAGAATCTGTAAAAACCAGCAAATATTTACACAGAATCTTTAAATCCTGTAAATATTTACACAGAATCTGTATAAACATGTCAATATTTACAAAGAATCTGTATAAACATGTCAATATTTACACAGAATGTGTATGAACATGAAAATATTTACACAGAATCTGTATAAACATGTTAATATTTAAACAGAATCTTTATAAACATGTAAATATTTACACAGAATCGGTATAAATATGTAAATATTTACATAGAATCTGTATAAACATGTAAATATTTACACAGAATCTGTATAAAAATGTAAATATTCACACAGAATCGCTATAAACATGTAAATATTTACACATAATCTGTATAAACATGTCAATATTTACACAGAATCTGTATAAACATGTAAATATTTAGAAAGAATCTGTATAAACATGTCAATATTTACACAGAATCTGTATAAACATGTAAATATTTACACAGAATCTGTATGAACATGTAAATATTGACACAGAATCTGTATAAACATGTCAATATTTACACAGAATCTGCGTAAACATGTAAATATTTACACAGAATCTGTAAAAACCAGTAAATATTTACACAGAATCTGTATATACCTGTAAATATTTACACAGAATCTGTATGAACATGTAAATATTTACACAGAATCTGTATGAACATGTAAATATTTACAGAGAATCTGTATGAAAGTGTAAATATTTACACAGAATGTGTATGAACATGTAAATGTTTACACAGACTATGTATATACTTGTAAATATTTACACAGGATCAGTATGAACATGTAAATATTTACACTGAATCTGTATGAAATTGTAAATGTTTACACAGAATCTGAATAAACATGTAAATATTTACACAGAAACTCTATAAACATGTAAATATTTACCAGAATCTGTAAAAACATGTAAATATTTACACAGAATCTGTATAAATATGAAAATAATTACAAAGAATCTGTGAGAACATGTAAATATTAACACAGAATCATAATAAACATGTAAATATTTACACACAATCTGTGTAAACATGTAAATATTTCTACAGAATGTGTATGAACATGTAAATATTTACACAGAATGTATATAAACATGTGAATATTTACACAGAATCTGTAAAAACCAGCAAATATTTACACAGAATCTTTAAATCCTGTAAATATTTACACAGAATCTGTATAAACATGTCAATATTTACAAAGAATCTGTATAAACATGTCAATATTTACACAGAATGTGTATGAACATGAAAATATTTACACAGAGTCTGTATAAACATGTTAATATTTAAACAGAATCTTTATAAACATGTAAATATTTACACAGAATTGGTATAAATATGTAAATATTTACACAGAATCTGTATAAACATGTAAATATTTACACAGAATCTGTATAAAAATGTAAATATTCACACAGAATCTCTATAAACATGTAAATATTTACACAGAATCTGTATAAACATGTCAATATTTACAAAGAATCTGTATAAACATGTAAATATTTACACAGAATCTGTATGAACATGTCAATATTTACACAGAATCTGTATGAACATGTAAACATTTACACAGAATCTGTATAAACATGTCAATATTTACACAGAATCTGCATAAACATGAAAATATTTACACAGAATCTGTATAAACATGTAAATATTTACACAGAATCTGTGTAAACATGTAAATATTTACACAGAATCTGTATAAACCTGTAAATATTTACACAGAATCTGTATGAACATGTAAATATTTACACAGAATCTGTGTAAACATGTAAATATTTACACAGAATCTGTATAAAAATGTAAATTTTTACACAGAATCTGTATAAACATGTAAATATTTACACAGAATCTGTATAAACATGTAAATATTTACACAGAATCTGTATAAACATGTAAATATTTTCACAGTATGTGTGAACATGTAAATATTTACACAGAATGTGTATAAACATGTAAATATTTACACAGAATCTGTAAAAACCAGTAAATATTTACACAGAATCTTTAAATCCTGTAAATATTTACACAGAATCTGTATGAACATGTCAATATTTACACAGAATCTGTATAAACATGTAAATATTTACACTGAATCTGTATTAACATGTCAATATTTACACAGAATCTGTATAAACATGTAAATATTTACAAAGAATCTGTATAAACATGTTAATATTTACACAGAATTTTTATAAACATGTAAATATTTACACAGAATCTTTATAAACATGTAAATATTTACACAGAATCTGTATAAATATGTAAATATTTACAAAGAATCTGTATAAAAATGTAAATATTTACACAGAATATGTATAAACATGTAAATATTCACAAAGAATCTGAATAAACATGTAAATATTTACACAGAATCTGTATAAACATGTAAATATTTACACAGAATCTGTATAAACATGTAAATATTTACACAGAATCTGTTCCAGCATGTAAATATTTACACCGAATCTTTATATACATGTAAATATTTAGACAGAATCAGTATAAACATGTAAATGTTTACACAGAATCAGTATAAACATGTAAATATTTACACAGAATCTGTATAAACATGTAAATATTTACACAGAATCTGTATAAACATGTAAATATTTACACAGAATCTGTAAAAACCAGCAAATATTTACACAGAATCTTTAAATCCTGTAAATATTTACACAGAATCTGTATAAACATGTCAATATTTACAAAGAATCTGTATAAACATGTCAATATTTACACAGAATGTGTATGAACATGAAAACATTTACACAGAATCTGTATAAACATGTTAATATTTAAACAGAATCTTTATAAACATGTAAATATTTACACAGAATCGGTATAAATATGTAAATATTTACACAGAATCTGTATAAACATGTAAATATTTACACAGAATCTGTATAAAAATGTAAATATTCACACAGAATCTCTATAAACATGTAAATATTTACACAGAATCTGTATAAACATGTCAATATTTACACAGAATCTGTATAAACATGTAAATATTTACACAGAATCTGTATAAACATGTCAATATTTACACAGAATCTGTATAAACATGTAAATATTTACACAGAATCTGTATGAACATGTCAATATTTACACAGAATATGTATGGACATGTAAATATTTACACAGAATCTGTATAAACATGTCAATATTTACACCGAATCTGCTTAAACATGATAATATTTACACAGAATCTGTATAAACATGTAAATATTTACACAGAATCTGTATAAACATGTAAATATTTACACAGAATCTGTATAAACCTGTAAATATTTACACAGAATGTGTATGAACATGTAAACATTTACACAGAATCTGTATAAACATGTAAATATTTACACAGAATCTGTATAAACATGTAAATATTTACACAGAATCTGTATAAACATGTAAATATTTTCACAGTATGTGTGAACATGTAAATATTTACACAGAATGTGTATAAACATGTAAATATTTACACAGAATCTGTAAAAACCAGTAAATATTTACACAGAATCTTTAAATCCTGTAAATATTTACACAGAATCTGTATGAACATCTCAATATTTACACAGAATCTGTATAAACATGTCAATATTTACACTGAATCTGTATTAACATGTCAATATTTACACAGAATCTGTATAAACATGTAAATGTTTACACAGAATCTGTAAAAACCAGTAAATATTTACACAGAATCTTTAAAAACCTGTAAATATTTACACAGTATCTGTATAAACATGTCAATAATTACACAGAATCTGTATAAACATGTCAATATTTACACAGAATCAGTATAAACATGAAAATATTTACAAAGAATCTGTATAAACATGTTAATATTTACACAGAATTTTTATAAACATGTAAATATTTACACAGAATCTTTATAAACATGTAAATATTTACACAGAATCTGTATAAATATGTAAATATTTACAAAGAATCTGTATAAAAATGTAAATATTTACACAGAATATGTATAAACATGTAAATATTCACACAGAATCTGTATAAATATGTAAATATTTACACCGAATCTGTATAAACATGTAAATATTTAGACAGAATCAGTATAAACATGTAAATATTTACACAGAATCTGTATAAACATGTAAATATTTACACAGAATCTGTATAAACATGTAAATATTTACACAGAATCTGTATAAACATGTAAATATTTACACAGAATCTGTATAAACATGTAAATATTTACACAGAATCTGTATAAACATGTAAATATTTACACAGAATCTGTATAAACATGTAAATATTTAGAAAGAATCTGTATAAACATGTCAATATTTACACAGAATCTGTATAAACATGTAAATATTTACACAGAATCTGTATGAACATGTAAATATTGACACAGAATCTGTATAAACATGTCAATATTTACACAGAATCTGCGTAAACATGTAAATATTTACACAGAATCTGTAAAAACCAGTAAATATTTACACAGAATCTGTATATACCTGTAAATATTTACACAGAATCTGTATGAACATGTAAATATTTACACAGAATCTGTATGAACATGTAAATATTTACAGAGAATCTGTATGAACGTGTAAATATTTACACAGAATCTGTATGAACATGTAAATGTTTACACAGACTCTGTATATACTTGTAAATATTTACACAGGATCAGAATGAACATGTAAATATTTACACTGAATCTGTATGAAATTGTACATGTTTACACAGAATCTGAATAAACATGTAAATATTTACACAGAAACTCTATAAACATGTAAATATTTACCAGAATCTGTAAAAACATGTAAATATTTACACAGAATCTGTATAAACATGAAAATAATTACAAAGAATCTGTGTGAACATGTAAATATTAACACAGAATCAGTATAAACATGTAAATATTTACACACAATCTGTGTAAACATGTAAATATTTCTACAGAATGTGTATGAACATGTAAATATTTACACAGAATGTATATAAACATGTAAATATTTACACAGAATCTGTAAAAACCAGCAAATATTTACACAGAATCTTTAAATCCTGTAAATATTTACACAGAATCTGTATAAACATGTCAATATTTACAAAGAATCTGTATAAACATGTCAATATTTACACAGAATGTGTATGAACATGAAAACATTTACACAGAATCTGTATAAACATGTTAATATTTAAACAGAATCTTTATGAACATGTAAATATTTACACAGAATCGGTATAAATATGTAAATATTTACACAGAATCTGTATAAACATGTAAATATTTACACAGAATCTGTATAAAAATGTAAATATTCACACAGAATCTCTATAAACATGTAAATATTTACACAGAATCTGTATAAACATGTCAATATTTACACAGAATCTGTATAAACATGTAAATATTTACACAGAATCTGTATAAACATGTCAATATTTACACAGAATCTGTATAAACATGTAAATATTTACACAGAATCTGTATGAACATGTCAATATTTACACTGAATATGTATCGACATGTAAATATTTACAGAGAATCTGTATAAACATGTCAATATTTACACCGAATCTGCATAAACATGATAATATTTACACAGAATCTGTATAAACATGTAAATATTTACACAGAATCTGTATAAACATGTAAATATTTACACAGAATCTGTATAAACCTGTAAATATTTACACAGAATGTGTATGAACATGTAAATATTTACACAGAATCTGTATAAACATGTAAATATTTACACAGAATCTGTATAAACATGTAAATATTTACACAGAATCTGTATAAACATGTGAATATTTTCACAGTATGTGTGAACATGTAAATATTTACACAGAATGTGTATAAACATGTAAATATTTACACAGAATCTGTAAAAACCAGTAAATATTTACACAGAATCTTTAAATCCTGTAAATATTTACACAGAATCTGTATGAACATGTCAATATTTACACAGAATCTGTATAAACATGTCAATATTTACACTGAATCTGTATTAACATGTCAATATTTACACAGAATCTGTATAAACATGTAAATGTTTACACAGAATCTGTAAAAACCAGTAAATATTTACACAGAATCTTTAAAAACCTGTAAATATTTACACAGTATCTGTATAAACATGTCAATAATTACACAGAATCTGTATAAACATGTCAATATTTACACAGAATCAGTATAAACATGAAAATATTTACAAAGAATCTGTATAAACATGTTAATATTTACACAGAATTTTTATAAACATGTAAATATTTACACAGAATCTTTATAAACATGTAAATATTTACACAGAATCCGTATAAATATGTAAATATTTACAAAGAATCTGTATAAAAATGTAAATATTTACACAGAATATGTATAAACATGTAAATATTCACACAGAATCTGTATAAATATGTAAATATTTACACCGAATCTGTATAAACATGTAAATATTTAGACAGAATCAGTATAAACATGTAAATATTTACACAGAATCTGTATAAACATGTAAATATTTACACAGAATCTGTATAAACATGTAAATATTTACACAGAATCTGTATAAACATGTAAATATTTACACAGAATCTGTATAAACATGAAAATATTTACACAGAATCTGCATAAACATGTAAATATTTACACAGAATCTGTATAAACATGTAAATATTTACACAGAATCGGTATAAACCTGTAAATATTTACACAGAATCTGTATGAACATGTAAATATTTACACAGAATCTGTATAAACATGTAAATATTTACACAGAATCTGTATAAAAATGTAAATTTTTACACAGAATCTGTATAAACATGTAAATATTTACACAGAATCTGTATAAACATGTAAATATTTACACAGAATCTGTATAAACATGTAAATATATACACAGTATGTGTGAACATGTAAATATTTACACAGAATGTGTATAAACATGTAAATATTTACACAGAATCTGTACAAACATGTAAATACTTACACAGAATCTGTATGAACATCTTAATTTTTACAAAGAATCTGTATGGAAATGTAAACATTTACAAAGAATCAGTATAAAGATGTAAATATGTACACAGAATCTGTATGATCATGTAAAGATTTACACAGAATCTGTAAAAACCTGTAAATATTTACACAGAATCTGTCTAAAAATGTAAATTTTTACACAGAATCTGTATAAACATGTAAATATTTACACAGAATCTGTATAAACATGTAAATATTTACACAGAATCTGTATAAACATGTAAATATTTTCACAGTATGTGTGAACATGTAAATATTTACACAGAATGTGTATAAACATGTAAATATTTACACAGAATCTGTATGAACATGTCAATATTTTCACAGAATCTGTATAAACATGTAAATATTTACACAGAATCTGTTCGAGCATGTAAATATTTACACCGAATCTGTATAAACATGTAAATATTTAGACAGAATCTGTATAAACATGTAAATATTTACACAGAATCTGTATAAACATGTAAATATTTACACAGAATCTGTATAAACATGTAAATATTTACACAGAATCTGTATAAACATGTAAATATTCACACAGAATCTCTATAAACATGTAAATATTTACACAGAATCTGTATAAACATGTCAATATTTACACAGAATCTGTATAAACATGTCAATATTTACACAGAATCTGTAAAAACCAGTAAATATTTACACAGAATATTTAAAAACCTGTAAATATTTACACAGTATCTGTATAAACATGTCAATAATTACACAGAATCTGTATAAACATGTCAATATTTACACAGAATCAGTATAAACATGAAAATATTTACACAGAATCTGTATAAACATGTTAATATTTACACAGAATTTTTATAAACATGTAAATATTTACACAGAATCTTTATAAACATGTCAATATTTACACATAATCTGTATAAATATGTAAATATTTACTAAGAATCTGTATAAAAATGTAAATATTTACAGAGAATAGGTATAAACATGTAAATATTCACACAGAATCTGTATAAACATGTAAATATTTACACAGAATCTGTATAAACATGTAAATATTACACAGACTCTGCATTAACATGTCAATATTAACACAGAATCTGTATAAACATGTAAATATTTACACAGAATCTGTTCGAGCATGTAAATATATACACCGAATCTTTATAAACATGTAAATATTTAGACAGAATCAGTATAAACATGTAAATATTTACACAGAATCTGTATAAACATGTAAATATTTACACAGAATCTGTATTAACATGTAAATATTTACACATAATCTGTATAAACATGTAAATATTGACACAGAATCTGTATAAACATGTCAATATTTACACAGAATCTGCGTAAACATGTAAATATTTACACAGAATCTGTAAAAACCAGTAAATATTTACACAGAATCTGTATATACCTGTAAATATTTACACAGAATCTGTATGAACATGGAAATATTTACACAGAATCTGTATGAACATGTAAATATTTACAGAGAATCTGTATGAACGTGTAAATACTTACACAGAATCTGTATGAACATGTAAATGTTTACACAGACTCTGTATATACTTGTAAATATTTACACAGGATCAGTATGAACATGTAAATATTTACACTGAATCTGTATGAAATTGTAAATGTTTACACAGAATCAGAATAAACATGTAAATATTTACACAGAAACTCTATAAACATGTAAATATTTACCAGAATCTGTAAAAACATGTAAATATTTACACAGAATCTGTATAAACATGAAAATAATTACAAAGAATCTGTGTAAACATGTAAATATTAACACAGAATCAGTATAAACATGTAAATATTTACACACAATCTGTGTAAACATGTAAATATTTCTACAGAATGTGTATGAACATGTAAATATTTACACAGAATGTATATAAACATGTAAATATTTACACAGAATCTGTAAAAACCAGCAAATATTTACACAGAATCTTTAAATCCTGTAAATATTTACACAGAATCTGTATAAACATGTCAATATTTACAAAGAATCTGTATAAACATGTCAATATTTACACAGAATATGTATGAACATGAAAATATTTACACAGAATCTGTATAAACATGTTAATATTTACACAGAATCTTTATAAACTTATAAATATTTACACAGAATCTGTATAAATATGTAAATATTTATACAGAATCTGTATAAACATGTAAATATTTACACAGAATCTGTATAAAAATGTAAATATTCACACAGAATCTCTATAAACATGTAAATATTTACACAGAATCTGTATAAACATGTAAATATTTACACAGAATCTGTATAAACATGTAAATATTCACACAGAATCTCTATAAACATGTAAATATTTACACAGAATCTGTATAAACATGTCAATATTTACACAGAATCTGTATAAACATGTCAATATTTACACAGAATCTGTAAAAACCAGTAAATATTTACACAGAATATTTAAAAACCTGTAAATATTTACACAGTATCTGTATAAACATGTCAATAATTACACAGAATCTGTATAAACATGTCAATATTTACACAGAATCAGTATAAACATGAAAATATTTACACAGAATCTGTATAAACATGTTAATATTTACACAGAATTTTTATAAACATGTAAATATTTACACAGAATCTTTATAAACATGTAAATATTTACACATAATCTGTATAAATATGTAAATATTTACTAAGAATCTGTATAAAAATGTAAATATTTACAGAGAATAGGTATAAACATGTAAATATTCACACAGAATCTGTATAAACATGTAAATATTTACACAGAATCTGTATAAACATGTAAATATTACACAGACTCTGCATTAACATGTCAATATTAACACAGAATCTGTATAAACATGTAAATATTTACACAGAATCTGTTCGAGCATGTAAATATATACACCGAATCTTTATAAACATGTAAATATTTAGACAGAATCAGTATAAACATGTAAATATTTACACAGAATCTGTATAAACATGTAAATATTTACACAGAATCTGTATTAACATGTAAATATTTACACATAATCTGTATAAACATGTAAATATTGACACAGAATCTGTATAAACATGTCAATATTTACACAGAATCTGCGTAAACATGTAAATATTTACACAGAATCTGTAAAAACCAGTAAATATTTACACAGAATCTGTATATACCTGTAAATATTTACACAGAATCTGTATGAACATGTAAATATTTACACAGAATCTGTATGAACATGTAAATATTTACAGAGAATCTGTATGAACGTGTAAATACTTACACAGAATCTGTATGAACATGTAAATGTTTACACAGACTCTGTATATACTTGTAAATATTTACACAGGATCAGTATGAACATGTAAATATTTACACTGAATCTGTATGAAATTGTAAATGTTTACACAGAATCAGAATAAACATGTAAATATTTACACAGAAACTCTATAAACATGTAAATATTTACCAGAATCTGTAAAAACATGTAAATATTTACACAGAATCTGTATAAACATGAAAATAATTACAAAGAATCTGTGTAAACATGTAAATATTAACACAGAATCAGTATAAACATGTAAATATTTACACACAATCTGTGTAAACATGTAAATATTTCTACAGAATGTGTATGAACATGTAAATATTTACACAGAATGTATATAAACATGTAAATATTTACACAGAATCTGTAAAAACCAGCAAATATTTACACAGAATCTTTAAATCCTGTAAATATTTACACAGAATCTGTATAAACATGTCAATATTTACAAAGAATCTGTATAAACATGTCAATATTTACACAGAATATGTATGAACATGAAAATATTTACACAGAATCTGTATAAACATGTTAATATTTACACAGAATCTTTATAAACTTATAAATATTTACACAGAATCTGTATAAATATGTAAATATTTATACAGAATCTGTATAAACATGTAAATATTTACACAGAATCTGTATAAAAATGTAAATATTCACACAGAATCTCTATAAACATGTAAATATTTACACAGAATCTGTATAAACATGTCAATATTTACACAGAATCTGTATACACATGTAAATATTTACACAGAATCTGTATAAACATGTCAATATTTACACAGAATCTGTATAAACATGTCAATATTTACACAGAATCTGTATGAACATGTCAATATTTACACAGAATCTGTATGAACATGTAAATATTTACACAGAATCTGTATAAACATGTCAATATTTACACCGAATCTGCATAAACATGAAAATATTTACACAGAATCTGTATAAACATGCAAATATTTACACAGAATCTGTATAAACATGTAAATATTTACACAGAATCTGTATAAACCTGTAAATATTTACACAGAATCTGTATGAACATGTAAATATTTACACAGAATCTGTATAAACATGTAAATGTTTACACAGAATCTGTATAAACATGTAAATATTTACACAGAATCTCTATAAACATGTAAATATATCCACAGAATGTGTGAACATGTAAATATTTACACAGAATCTATATGAACATGTTAATATTTACACAGAATCTGTATAAACATGAAAATATTTACACAGAATCTGTATAAACATGTAAATATTCACACAGAATCTGTATAAACATGTAAATATTTACACAGAATCTGTATAAACATGTAAATATTTTCACTGTATGTGTGAACATGTAAATATTTACACAGAATGTGTATAAACATGTAAATATTTACACAGAATCTGTAAAAACCAGTAAATATTTACACAGAATCTTTAAATCCTGTAAATATTTACACAGAATCTGTATGAACATGTCAATATTTACACACAATCTGTATAAACATGTAAATGTTTACACAGAATCTGTTCGAGCATGTAAATATTTACACCGAATCTGTATAAACATGTAAATATTTAGACAGAATCAGTATAAACATGTAAATATTTACACAGAATCTGTATAATCATGTAAATATTTACACAGAATCTGTATAAACATGTAAATATTTACACAGAATCTGTATAAACATGTAAATATTCACACAGAATCTCTATAAACATGTAAATATTTACACAGAATCTGTATAAACATGTCAATATTTACACAGAATCTGTATAAACATGTAAATATTTACACAGAATCTGTAAAAACCAGTAAATATTTACACAGAATCTTTAAAAACCTATAAATATTTACACAGTATCTGTATAAGCATGTCAATAATTACACAGAATCTGTATAAACATGTCAATATTTACACAGAATCAGTATAAACATGAAAATATTTACACAGGATCTATATAAACATGTTAATATTTACACAGAATTTTATAAACATGTAAATATTTACACAGAATCTTTATAAACATGTAAATATTTACACAGAATATGTATAAATATGTAAATATTTACAAAGAATCTGTATAAATATGTAAATATTTACACAGAATATGTATAAACATGTAAATATTCACACAGAATCTGTATAAACATGTAAATATTTACACAGAATCTGTATAAACATGTAAATATTTACACAGACTCTGTGTTAACATGTCAATATTTACACAGAATCTGTATAAACATGTAAATATTTACACAGAATCTGTTCGAGCATGTAAATATTTACACTGAATGTGTATAAACATGTAAATATTTACACAGAATCTGCAAAAACCAGTAAATATTTACACAGAATCTTTAAAAACCTGTAAATATTTACACAGTATCTGTATAAACATGTCAATAATTACACAGAATCTGTATAAACATGTCAATATTTACACAGAATCTGTATAAACATGTAAATATTTACACAGAATCTGTATAAACATGTCAATATTTACAAAGAATCTGTATAAACATGTAAACATTTACACAGAATCTATATGAACATGTAAATATTTACACAGAATCTCTATAAATATGTAAATATTTACAAAGAATCTGTATAAAAATGTAAATATTTACACAGAATCTGTATAAACATGTAAATATTCACACAGAATCTGTATAAACATGTAAATATTTACACAGAATCTGTATAAACATGTAAATATTTACACAGAATCTGTATAAACATGAAAATATTTACACAGAATCTGTATAAACATGTAAATATTTACACATAATCTGTATAAACATGTAAATATTTACACAGAATCTGTATAAACATGTTAATATTTAGAAAGAATCTGTATAAACATGTCAATATTTACACAGAATCTGTATAAACATGTAAATATTTACACATAATCTGTATAAACATGTAAATATTTACACAGAATCTGTATAAACATGTTAATATTTAGAAAGAATCTGTATAAACATGTCAATATTTACACAGAATCTGTATAAACATGTAAATATTTACACAGAATCTGTATGAACATGTAAATATTGACACAGAATCTGTATAAACATGTCAATATTTACACAGAATCTGCGTAAACATGTAAATATTTACACAGAATCTGTAAAAACCAGTAAATATTTACACAGAATCTGTATATACCTGTAAATATTTACACAGAATCTGTATGAACATGTAAATATTTACACAGAATCTGTATGAACATGTAAATATTTACAGAGAATCTGTATGAACGTGTAAATATTTACACAGAATCTGTATGAACATGTAAATGTTTACACAGACTCTGTATATACTTGTAAATATTTACACAGGATCTGTATGAACATGTAAATATTTACACAGAATCTGTATAAACATGTCAATATTTACACCGAATCTGCATAAACATGATAATATTTACACAGAATCTGTATAAACATGTAAATATTTACACAGAATCTGTATAAACATGTAAATATTTACACAGAATCTGTATAAACCTGTAAATATTTACACAGAATGTGTATGAACATGTAAATATTTACACAGAATCTGTATAAACATGTAAATATTTACACAGAATCTGTATAAACATGTAAATATTTTCACAGTATGTGTGAACATGTAAATATTTACACAGAATGTGTATAAACATGTAAATATTTACACAGAATCTGTAAAAACCAGTAAATATTTACACAGAATCTTTAAATCCTGTAAATATTTACACAGAATCTGTATGAACATGTCAATATTTACACAGAATCTGTATAAACATGTCAATATTTACACTGAATCTGTATTAACATGTCAATATTTACACAGAATCTGTATAAACATGTAAATGTTTACACAGAATCTGTAAAAACCAGTAAATATTTACACAGAATCTTTAAAAACCTGTAAATATTTACACAGTATCTGTATAAACATGTCAATAATTACACAGAATCTGTATAAACATGTCAATATTTACACAGAATCAGTATAAACATGAAAATATTTACAAAGAATCTGTATAAACATGTTAATATTTACACAGAATTTTTATAAACATGTAAATATTTACACAGAATCTTTATAAACATGTAAATATTTACACAGAATCTGTATAAATATGTAAATATTTACAAAGAATCTGTATAAAAATGTAAATATTTACACAGAATATGTATAAACATGTAAATATTCACACAGAATCTGTATAAATATGTAAATATTTACACCGAATCTGTATAAACATGTAAATATTTAGAGAGAATCAGTATAAACATGTAAATATTTACACAGAATCTGTATAAACATGTAAATATTTACACAGAATCTGTATAAACATGTAAATATTTACACAGAATCTGTATAAACATGTAAATATTTACACAGAATCTGTATAAACATGTAAATATTTACACAGAATCTGTATAAACATGTAAATATTTAGAAAGAATCTGTATAAACATGTCAATATTTACACAGAATCTGTATAAACATGTAAATATTTACACAGAATCTGTATGAACATGTAAATATTGACACAGAATCTGTATAAACATGTCAATATTTACACAGAATCTGCGTAAACATGTAAATATTTACACAGAATCTGTAAAAACCAGTAAATATTTACACAGAATCTGTATATACCTGTAAATATTTACACAGAATCTGTATGAACATGTAAATATTTACACAGAATCTGTATGAACATGTAAATGTTTACACAGACTCTGTATATACTTGTAAATATTTACACAGGATCAGTATGAACATGTAAATATTTACACTGAATCTGTATGAAATTGTAAATGTTTACACAGAATCTGAATAAACATGTAAATATTTACACAGAAACTCTATAAACATGTAAATATTTACCAGAATCTGTAAAAACATGTAAATATTTACACATAATCTGTATAAACATGAAAATAATTACAAAGAATCTGTGTGAACATGTAAATATTAACACAGAATCAGTATAAACATGTAAATATTTACACACAATCTGTGTAAACATGTAAATATTTCTACAGAATGTGTATGAACATGTAAATATTTACACAGAATGTATATAAACATGTAAATATTTACACAGAATCTGTAAAAACCAGCAAATATTTACACAGAATCTTTAAATCCTGTAAATATTTACACAGAATCTGTATAAACATGTCAATATTTACAAAGAATCTGTATAAACATGTCAATATTTACACAGAATGTGTATGAACATGAAAACATTTACACAGAATCTGTATAAACATGTTAATATTTAAACAGAATCTTAATTAACATGTAAATATTTACACAGAATCGGTATAAATATGTAAATATTTACACAGAATCTGTATAAACATGTAAATATTTACACAGAATCTGTATAAAAATGTAAATATTCACACAGAATCTCTATAAACATGTAAATATTTACACAGAATCTGTATAAACATGTAAATATTTACACAGAATCTGTGCAAACATGTAAATATTTACACAGAATCTATATGAACATGTAAATATTTACACAGAATGTGTATAAACATGTTAATGTTTACACAGAATCTGTATGAACATGTAAATATTTACACAGAATCTGTATAGCAATGTAAATATTTACACAGAATCTGTATGAACATGTTAATATTTACACAGAATGTGTATAAACATGAAAATATTTACACAGAATGTGTATAAACATGTAAATATTTACGCAGAATCTTTATAAACATGTAAATATTTACAGAGAATCTGTAAAAACCAGTAAATATTTACACAGAATCTTTAAATCCTGTAAATATTTACACAGAATCTGTATAAACATGTCAATATTTACACAGAATCTGTATAAACATGTAAATGTTTACACAGAATCTGTTCGAGCATGTAAATATTTACACCGAATCTGTATAAACATGTAAATATTTAGACAGAATCAGTATAAACATGTAAATATTTACACACAATCTGTATAAACATGTAAATATTTACACAGAATCTGTATAAACATGTAAATATTTACACAGAATCTGTACAAACATGTAAATATTTACACAGAATCTGTATGAACATCTTAATTTTTACAAAGAATCTGTATGGAAATGTAAATATTTACAAAGAATCAGTATAAAGTTGTAAATATGTACACAGAATCTGTATGATCATGTAAAGATTTACACAGAATCTGTAAAAACCTGTAAATATTTACGCAGAATCTGTATAAAAATGTAAATTTTTACACAGAATCTGTATAAACATGTAAATATTTACACAGAATCTGTATAAACTTGTAAATATTTACATAGAATCTGTATAAACATGTAAATATTTTCACAGTATGTGTGAACATGTAAATATTTACACAGAATGTGTATAAACATGTAAATATTTACACAGAATCTGTAAAAACCAGTAAATATTTACACAGAATCTTTAAATCGTGTAAATATTTACACAGAATCTGTATGAACATGTCAATATTTACACAGAATCTGTATAAACATGTAAATATTCACACAGAATCTCTATAAACATGTAAATATTTACACTGAATCTGTATTAACATGTCAATATTTACACAGAATCTGTATAAACATGTAAATATTTACACAGAATCTGTAAAAACCAGTAAATATTTACACAGAATCTTTAAAAACCTGTAAATATTTACACAGTATCTGTATAAACATGTCAATAATTACACAGAATCTGTATAAATATGTCAATATTTACACAGAATCAGTGTAAACATGAAAATATTTACACAGAATCTGTATAAACATGTTAATATTTACACAGAATTTTTATAAACATGTAAATATTTACACAGAATCTTTATAAACATGTAAATATTTACACAGAATCTCTATAAATATGTAAATATTTACAAAGAATCTGTATAAAAAGGTAAATATTTACACAGAATATGTATAAACATGCAAATATTCACACAGAATCTGTATAAACATGTAAATATTTACACAGAATCTGTATAAACATGTAAATATTTACACAGAATCTGTATAAACATGTAAATATTTACACAGAATCTGTTCGAGCATGTAAATATTTACACCGAATCTTTATATACATGTAAATATTTAGACAGAATCAGTATAAACATGTAAATGTTTACACAGAATCAGTATAAACATGTAAATATTTACACAGAATCTGTATAAACATGTAAATATTTACACAGAATTTGTATAAACATGTAAATATTTACACATAATCCGTATAAACATGCAAATATTTACACAGAATCTGTATAAACATGTTAATATTTAGAAAGAATCTGTATAAACATGTCAATATTTACACAGTATCTGTATAAACATGTAAATATTTACACAGAATCTGTATGAACATGTAAATATTGACACAGAATCTGTATAAACATGTCAATATTTACACAGAATCTGCGTAAACATGTAAATATTTACACAGAAACGGTAAAAAACCAGTAAATATTTACACAGAATCTGTATATACCTGTAAATATTTACACAGAATCTGTATGAACATGTAAATATTTACACAGAATCTGTATGAACATGTAAATATTTACAGAGAATCTGTATGAACGTGTAAATATTTACACAGAATCTGTATGAACATGTAAATGTTTTCACAGACTCTGTATATACTTGTAAATATTTACACAGGATCAGTATGAACATGTAAATATTTACACTGAATCTGTATGAAATTGTAAATGTTTACACAGAATCAGAATAAACATGTAAATATTTACACAGAAACTCTATAAACATGTAAATATTTACCAGAATCTGTAAAAACATGTAACTATTTACACAGAATCTGTATAAACATGAAAATAATTACAAAGAATCTGTGTAAACATGTAAATATTAACACAGAATCAGTATAAACATGTAAATATTTACACACAATCTGTGTAAACATGTAAATATTTCTACAGAATGTGTATGAACATGTAAATATTTACACAGAATGTATATAAACATGTAAATATTTACACAGAATCTGTAAAAACCAGCAAATATTTACACAGAATCTTTAAATCCTGTAAATATTTACACAGAATCTGTATAAACATATCAATATTTACAAAGAATCTGTATAAACATGTCAATATTTACACAGAATATGTATGAACATGAAAATATTTACACAGAATCTGTATAAACATGTTAATATTTACACAGAATCTTTATAAACTTGTAAATATTTACACAGAATCTGTATAAATATGTAAATATTTACACAGAATCTGTATAAACATGTAAATATTTACACAGAATCTGTATAAAAATGTAAATATTCACACAGAATCTCTATAAACATGTAAATATTTACACATAATCTGTATAAACATGTCAACATTTACACAGAATCTGTATAAACATGTAAATATTTACACAGAATCTGTATAAACATGTAAATATTTACACAGAATCTGTATAAACATGTAAATATTTACACAGAATCTGTATGAACATGTCAATATTTACACAGAATCTGTATGAACATGTAAATATTTACACAGAATCTGTATAAACATGTCAATATTTACACCGAATCTGCATAAACATGAAAATATTTACACAGAATCTGTATAAACATGCAAATATTTACACAGAATCTGCATAAACATGTAAATATTTACACAGAATCTGTATAAACCTGTAAATATTTACACAGAATCTGTATGAACATGTAAATATTTACACAGAATCTGTATAAACATGTAAATATTTACACAGAATCTGTATAAACATGTAAATATTTTCACAGTATGTGTGAACATGTAAATATTTACACAGAATGTGTATAAACATGTAAATATTTACACAGAATCTGTAAAAACCAGTAAATATTTACACAGAATCTTTAAATCCTGTAAATATTTACACAGAATCTGTATGAACATGTCAATATTTACACAGAATCTGTATAAACATGTAAATGTTTACACAGAATCTGTTCGAGCATGTAAATATTTACACCGAATCTGTATAAACATGTAAATATTTAGACAGAATCAGTATAAACATGTAAATATTTACACACAATCTGTATAAACATGTAAATATTTCCACAGAATCTGTATAAACATGTAAATATTTACACAGAATCTGTACAAACATGTAAATATTTACACAGAATCTGTATGAACATCTTAATTTTTACAAAGAATCTGTATGGAAATGTAAATATTTACAAAGAATCAGTATAAAGATGTAAATATGTACACAGAATCTGTATGATCATGTAAAGATTTACACAGAATCTGTAAAAACCTGTAAATATTTACACAGAATCTGTATAAAAATGTAAATTTTTACACAGAATCTGTATAAACATGTAAATATTTACACAGAATCTGTATAAACATGTAAATATTTACATAGAATCTGTATAAACATGTAAATATTTTCACAGTATGTGTGAACATGTAAATATTTACACAGAATGTGTATAAACATGTAAATATTTACACAGAATCTGTATAGACATGTAAATATTTACACAGAATCTGTATAAACATGTAAATATTTACACAGAATCTGTGCAAACATGTAAATATTTACACAGAATCTATATGAACATGTAAATATTTACACAGAATGTGTATAAACATGTTAATGTTTACACAGAATCTGTATGAACATGTAAATATTTACACAGAATCTGTATAACAATGTAAATATTTACACAGAATCTGTATGAACATGTTAATATTTACACAGAATGTGTATAAACATGAAAATATTTACACAGAATGTGTATAAACATGTAAATATTTACGCAGAATCTTTATAAACATGTAAATATTTACACAGAATCTGTATAAACATGTAAATATTTACACAGAATCTGTATAAACATGTCAATATTTACACAGAATCTGTAAAAACCTGTAAATATTTACACAGTATCTGTTTATACCTGTAAATATTTACACAGGATCTGTATGAACATGTAAATATTTACACTGAATCTGTATAAAATTGTAAATGTTTACACACAGTCTGTATAAACATGTAAATATTTACACAGAAACTGTATAAACATGTTAATATTTACCAGTATCTGTATGAACATGTAAATATTTACACAGAATCTGAATAAACATGTAAATATTTACACACAATCTGTATAAACATGTATATATTGACACATAATCTGTATAAACATGTAAATATTTACACAGAATCTGTATTAAAATGTAAATATTTACAAAGAATCTGTATAAACGTCAATATTTACACAGAATCTGTATAAACATGTAAATATTTACACAGAATCTGTCTGAACATGTAAATCTTTACACAGAATCTGTATATACCTGTAAATATTTACACATTATCTGTATAAACATGTAAATATTTACACAGAATCTGTATAAACATGTAAATATTTACACAGAATCTGTAAAAACCAGTAAATATTTACACAGAATCTTTAAATCCTGTAAATATTTACACAGAATCTGTATAAACATGTCAATATTTACACAGAACCTGTATAAACATGTAAATATTTACACAGAATCTGTTCGAGCATGTAAATAATTACACCGAATCTGTATAAACATGTAAATATTTAGACAGAATCAGTATAAACATGTAAATATTTACACAGAATCTGTATAATCATGTAAATATTTACACAGAATCTGTATAAACATGTAAATATTTACACAGAATCTGTATAAACATGTAAATATTCACACAGAATCTCTATAAACATGTAAATATTTACACAGAATCTGTATAAACATGTCAATATTTACACAGAATCTGTATAAACATGTAAATATTTACACAGCATCTGTAAAAACCAGTAAATATTTACACAGAATCTTTAAAAACCTATAAATATTTACACAGTATCTGTATAAGCATGTCAATAATTACACAGAATCTGTATAAACATGTCAATATTTACACAGAATCAGTATAAACATGAAAATATTTACACAGGATCTATATAAACATGTTAATATTTACACAGAATTTTTATAAACATGTAAATATTTACACAGAATCTTTATAAACATGTAAATATTTACACAGAATCTGTATAAATATGTAAATATTTACAAAGAATCTGTATAAAAATGTAAATATTTACACAGAATATGTATAAACATGTAAATATTCACACAGAATCTGTATAAACATGTAAATATTTACACAGAATCTGTATAAACATGTAAATATTTACACAGACTCTGTGTTAACATGTCAATATTTACACAGAATCTGTATAAACATGTAAATATTTACACAGAATCTGTTCGAGCATGTAAATATTTACACTGAATGTGTATAAACATGTAAATATTTACACAGAATCTGCAAAAACCAGTAAATATTTACACAGAATCTTTAAAAACCTGTAAATATTTACACAGTATCTGTATAAACATGTCAATAATTACACAGAATCTGTATAAACATGTCAATATTTACACAGAATCTGTATAAACATGTAAATATTTACACAGAATCTGTATAAACATGTCAATATTTACAAAGAATCTGTATAAACATGTAAACATTTACACAGAATCTATATGAACATCTAAATATTTACACAGAATATGTATAAACATGTAAATGTTTACACAGAATCTGTATGAACATGTAAATATTTACACAGAATCTGTACAAACATGTAAATATTTACACAGAATCTGTATGAACATCTTAATTTTTACAAAGAATCTGTATGGAAATGTAAATATTTACAAAGAATCAGTATAAAGATGTAAATATGTACACAGAATCTGTATGATCATGTAAAGATTTACACAGAATCTGTAAAAACCTGTAAATATTTACACAGAATCTGTATAAAAATGTAAATATTTACACAGAATCTGTATAAACATGTAAATATTTACACAGAATCTGTATAAACATGTAAATATTTACACAGAATCTGTATAAACATGTAAATATTTACACAGTATGTGTGAATATGTAAATATTTACACAGAATGTCTATAAACATGTAAATATTTACACATAATCTGTAAAAACCAGTAAATATTTACACAGAATCTTTAAATCCTGTAAATATTTACACAGAATCTGTATAAACATGTCAATATTTACACAGAATCTGTATAAACATGTAAATATTTACACAGAATCTGTATGAACATGTCAATATTTACACAGAATCTGTATGAACATGTAAATATTTACACAGAATCTGTATAAACATGTCAATATTTACACCGAATCTGCATAAACATGAAAATATTTACACAGAATCTGTATAAACATGCAAATATTTACACAGAATCTGTATAAACATGTAAATATTTACACAGAATCTGTTTGAACATGTAAATATTTACACAGAATCTGTATAAACATGTAAATATTTACACAGAATCTGTAAAAACCAGTAAATATTTACAAAGAATCTTTAAAAACCTGTAAATATTTACACAGTATCTGTATAAACATGTCAATAATTACACAGAATCTGTATAAACATGTCAATATTTTCACAGAATCAGTATAAACATGAAAATATTTACACAGAATCTGTATAAACATGTCAATATTTACAAAGAATCTGTATAAACATGTCAATATTTACACAGAATGTGTATGAACATGAAAATATTTACACAGAATCTGTATAAACATGTTAATATTTAAACAGAATCTGTATAAAAATGTAAATATTTACACAGAATATGTATAAACATGTAAATATTCACACAGAATCTGTATAAACATGTAAATATTTACACAGAATCTGTATAAACATGTAAATATTTAGACAGACTCTGTATTAACATGTCAATATTTACACAGAATCTGTATAAACATGTAAATATTTACACAGAATCTGTTCGAGCATGTAAATATTTACACCGAATCTTTATAAACATGTAAATATTTAGACAGAATCAGTATAAACATGTAAATATTTACACAGAATCTGTATTAACATGTAAATATTTACACATAATCTGTATAAACATGTAAATATTTACACAGAATCTGTATAAACATGTAAATATTTAGAAAGAATCTGTATAAACATGTCAATATTTACACAGAATCTGTATAAACATGTAAATATTTACACAGAATCTGTATGAACATGTAAATATTGACACAGAATCTGTATAAACATGTCAATATTTACACAGAATCTGCGTAAACATGTAAATATTTACACAGAATCTGTAAAAACCAGTAAATATTTACACAGAATCTGTATATACCTGTAAATATTTACACAGAATCTGTATGAACATGTAAATATTTACACAGAATCTGTATGAACATGTAAATATTTACAGAGAATCTGTATGAACGTGTAAATATTTACACAGAATCTGTATGAACATGTAAATGTTTACACAGACTCTGTATATACTTGTAAATATTTACACAGGATCAGTATGAACATGTAAATATTTACACTGAATCTGTATGAAATTGTAAATGTTTACACAGAATCTGAATAAACATGTAAATATTTACACAGAAACTCTATAAACATGTAAATATTTACCAGAATCTGTAAAAACATGTAAATATTTACACAGAATCTGTATAAACATGAAAATAATTACAAAGAATCTGTGTGAACATGTAAATATTAACACAGAATCAGTATAAACATGTAAATATTTACACACAATCTGTGTAAACATGTAAATATTTCTACAGAATGTGTATGAACATGTAAATATTTACACAGGATGTATATAAACATGTAAATATTTACACAGAATCTGTAAAAACCAGCAAATATTTACACAGAATCTTTAAATCCTGTAAATATTTACACAGAATCTGTATAAACATGTCAATATTTACAAAGAATCTGTATAAACATGTCAATATTTACAAAGAATGTGTATGAACATGAAAATATTTACACAGAATCTGTATAAACATGTTAATATTTAAACAGAATCTTTCTAAACATGTAAATATTTACACAGAATCGGTATAAATATGTAAATATTTACACAGAATCTGTATAAACATGTAAATATTTACACAGAATCTGTATAAAAATGTAAATATTCACACAGAATCTCTATAAACATGTAAATATTTACACATAATCTGTATAAACATGTAAATATTTACACAGAATCTGTATAAACATGTAAATATTTAGAAAGAATCTGTATAAACATGTCAATATTTACACAGAATCTGTATACACATGTAAATATTTACACAGAATCTGTATGAACATGTAAATATTGACACAGAATCTGTATAAACATGTCAATATTTACACAGAATCTGCGTAAACATGTAAATATTTACACAGAATCTGTAAAAACCAGTAAATATTTACACAGAATCTGTATATACCTGTAAATATTTACACAGAATCTGTATGAACATGCAAATATTTACACAGAATCTGTATGAACATGTAAATATTTACAGAGAATCTGTATGAACGTGTAAATATTTACACAGAATCTGTATGAACATGTAACTGTTTACACAGACTCTGTATATACTTGTAAATATTTACACAGGATCAGAATGAACATGTAAATATTTACACTGAATCTGTATGAAATTGTACATGTTTACACAGAATCTGAATAAGCATGTAAATATTTACACAGAAACTCTATAAACATGTAAATATTGACCAGAATCTGTAAAAACATGTAAATATTTACACAGAATCTGTATAAACATGAAAATAATTACAAAGAATCTGTGTGAACATGTAAATATTAACACAGAATCAGTATAAACATGTAAATATTTACACACAATCTGTGTAAACATGTAAATATTTCTACAGAATGTGTATGAACATGTAAATATTTACACAGAATGTATATAAACATGTAAATATTTACACAGAATCTGTAAAAACCAGCAAATATTTACACAGAATCTTTAAATCCTGTAAATATTTACACAGAATCTGTATAAACATGTCAATATATACAAAGAATCTGTATAAACATGTCAATATTTACACAGAATGTGTATGAACATGAAAACATTTACACAGAATCTGTATAAACATGTTAATATTTAAACAGAATCTTTATAAACATGTAAATATTTACACAGAATCGGTATAAATATGTAAATATTTACACAGAATCTGTATAAACATGTAAATATTTACACAGAATCTATATAAAAATGTAAATATTCACACAGAATCTCTATAAACATTTAAATATTTACACAGAATCTGTATAAACATGTCAATATTTACACCGAATCTGCATAAACATGAAAATATTTACACAGAATCTGTATAAACATGTCAATATTTACACAGAATCTGTATAAACATGTAAATATTTACACAGAATCTGTATAAACCTGTAAATATTTACACAGAATCTGTATGAACATGTAAATATTTACACAGAATCTGTATGAACATGCAAATATTTACACAGAATCTTTATAAAAATGTAAATTTTTACACAGAATCTGTATAAACATGTAAATATTTACACAGAATCTGTATAAACATGTAAATATTTACACAGAATCTCTATAAACATGTAAACATATACACAGTATGTGTGAACATGTAAATATTTACACAGAATGTGTATAAACATGTAAATATTTACACAGAATCTGTAAAAACCAGTAAATGTTTACACAAAATCTTTAAATCCTGTAAATATTTACACAGAATCTGTATAAACATGTCAATATTTACACAGAATCTGTATGAACATGTAAATATTTACACAGAATCTGTTCGAGCATGTAAATATTTACACCGAATCTGTATAAACATGTAAATATTCACACAGAATCTCTATAAACATGTAAATATTAACACAGAATCTGTATAAACATGTCAATATTTACACAGAATCTGTATAAACATGAAAATATTTACACAGAATCTGTAAAACCCAGTAAATATTTACAAAGAATCTTTAAAAACCTGTAAATATTTACACAGTATCTGTATAAACATGTCAATAATTACACAGAATCTGTATAAACATGACAATATTTACACAGAATCAGTATAAACATGAAAATATTTACACAGAATCTGTATAAACACGTTAATATTTACACAGAATTTTTATAAACATGTAAATATTTACACAGAATCTTTATAAACATGTAAATATTTACACATAATCTGTATAAATATGTAAATATTTACAAAGAATCTGTATAAAAATGTAAATATTTACACAGAATATGTATAAACATGTAAATATTCACACAGAATCTGTATAAACATGTAAATATTTACACAGAATCTGTATAAACATGTAAATATTTACACAGACTCTGTATTAACATGTCAATATTTACACAGAATCTGTATAAACATGTAAATATTTACACAGAATCTGTTCGGGCATGTAAATATTTACACCGAATCTTTATAAACATGTAAATATTTAGACAGAATCAGTATAAACATGTAAATATTTACACAGAATCTGTATAAACATGTAAATATTTACACAGAATCTGTATTAACATGTAAATATTTACACATAATCTGTATAAACATGTAAATATTTACACAGAATCTGTATAAACATGTAAATATTTAGAAAGAATCTGTATAAACATGTCAATATTTACACAGAATCTGTATAAACATGTAAATATTTACACAGAATCTCTATGAACATGTAAATATTGACACAGAATCTGTATAAACATGTCAATATTTACACAGAATCTGCGTAAACATGTAAATATTTACACAGAATCTGTAAAAACCAGTAAATATTTACACAGAATCTGTATATACCTGTAAATATTTACACAGAATCTGTATGAACATGTAAATATTTACACAGAATCTCTATGAACATGTAAATATTTACAGAGAATCTGTATGAACGTGTAAATATTTACACAGAATCTGTATGAACATGTAAATGTTTACACAGACTCTGTATATACTTGTAAATATTTACACAGGATCAGTATGAACATGTAAATATTTACACTGAATCTGTATGAAATTGTAAATGTTTACACAGAATCTGAATAAACATGTAAATATTTACACAGAAACTCTATAAACATGTAAATATTTACCAGAATCTGTAAAAACATGTAAATATTTACACAGAATCTGTATAAACATGAAAATAATTACAAAGAATCTGTGAGAACATGTAAATATTAACACAGAATCAGTATAAACATGTAAATATTTACACACAATCTGTGTAAACATGTAAATATTTCTACAGAATGTGTATGAACATGTAAATATTTACACAGAATGTATATAAACATGTAAATATTTACACAGAATCTGTAAAAACCAGCAAATATTTACACAGAATCTTTAAATCCTGTAAATATTTACACAGAATCTGTATAAACATGTCAATATTTACAAAGAATCTGTATAAACATGTCAATATTTACACAGAATGTGTATGAACATGAAAATATTTACACAGAATCTGTATAAACATGTTAATATTTAAACAGAATCTTTATAAACATGTAAATATTTACACAGAATCGGTATAAATATGTAAATATTTACACAGAATCTTTATAAACATGTAAATATTTACACAGAATCTGTATAAATATGTAAATATTTACAATGAATCTGTATAAAAATGTAAATATTTACACAGAATATGTATAAACATGTAAATATTCACACAGAATCTGTATAAACATGTAAATATTTACACAGAATCTGTATAAACATGTCAATATTTACACAGAATCTGTATAAACATGTAAATATTTACAGAGAATCTGTATGAACATGTCAATATTTACACAGAATCTGTATGAACATGTCAATATTTACACAGAATGTGTATAAACATGTCAATATTTACACCGAATCTGCATAAACATGAAAATATTTACACAGAATCTGTATAAACATGTAAATATTTACACAGTATCTGTATAAACATGTAAATATTTACACACAATCTGTATAAACCTGTAAATATTTACACAGAATCTGTATGAACATGTAAATATTTACACAGAATCTGTATGAACATGTAAATATTTACACAGAATCTGTATAAAAATGTAAATTTTTACACAGAATCTGTATAAACATGTAAATATTTACACAGAATCTGTATAAACATGTAAATATTTACACAGAATCTCTATAAACATGTAAATATATACACAGTATGTGTGAACATGTAAATATTTACACAGAATGTGTATAAACATGTAAATATTTACACAGAATCTGTAAAAACCAGTAAATATTTACACAAAATCTTTAAATCCTGTAAATATTTACACAGAATCTGTATAAACATGTCAATATTTACACAGAATCTGTATAAACATGTAAATATTTACACAGAATCTGTTCGAGCATGTAAATATTTACACCGAATCTGTATAAACATGTAAATATTTAGACAGAATCAGTATAAACATGTAAATATTTACACAGAATCTGTATAAACATGTAAATATTTACACAGAATCTGTATAAACATGTAAATATTTACACAGAATCTGTATAAACATGTAAATATTCAAACAGAATCTCTATAAACATGTATATATTAACAAAGAATCTGTATAAACATCTCAATATTTACACAGAATCTGTATAAACATGTAAATATTTACACAGAATCTGTAAAAACCAGTAAATATTTACAAAGAATCTTTAAAAACCTGTAAATATTTACACAGTATCTGTATAAACATGTCAATAATTACACAGAATCTGTATAAACATGTCAATATTTACACAGAATCAGTATAAACATGAAAATATTTACACAGAATCTGTATAAACACGTTAATATTTACACAGAATTTTTATGAACATGTAAATATTTACACAGAATCTTTATAAACATGTAAATATTTACACATAATCTGTATAAATATGTAAATATTTACAAAGAATCTGTATAAAAATTCAAATATTTACACAGAATATGTATAAACATGTAAATATTCACACAGAATCTGTATAAACATGTAAATATTTACACAGAATCTGTATAAACATGTAAATATTTAGACAGACTCTGTATTAACATGTCAATATTTACACAGAATCTGTATAAACATGTAAATATTTACACAGAATCTGTTCGAGCATGTAAATATTTACACCGAATCTTTATAAACATGTAAATATTTAGACAGAATCAGTATAAACATGTAAATATTTACACAGAATCTGTATAAACATGTAAATATTTACACAGAATCTGTATTAACATGTAAATATTTACACATAATCTGTATAAACATGTAAATATTTACACAGAATCTGTATAAACATGTAAATATTTAGAAAGAATCTGTATAAACATGTCAATATTTACACAGAATCTGTATAAACATGTAAATATTTACACAGAATCTGTATGAACATGTAAATATTGACACAGAATCTGTATAAACATGTCAATATTTACACAGAATCTGCGTAAACATGTAAATATTTACACAGAATCTGTAAAAACCAGTAAATATTTACACAGAATCTGTATATACCTGTAAATATTTACACAGAATCTGTATGAACATGTAAATATTTACACAGAATCTCTATGAACATGTAAATATTTACAGAGAATCTGTATGAACGTGTAAATATTTACACAGAATCTGTATGAACATGTAAATGTTTACACAGACTCTGTATATACTTGTAAATATTTACACAGGATCAGTATGAACATGTAAATATTTACACTGAATCTGTATGAAATTGTAAATGTTTACACAGAATCTGAATAAACATGTAAATATTTACACAGAAACTCTATAAACATGTAAATATTTACCAGAATCTGTAAAAACATGTAAATATTTACACAGAATCTGTATAAACATGAAAATAATTACAAAGAATCTGTGTGAACATGTAAATATTAACACAGAATCAGTATAAACATGTAAATACTTACACACAATCTGTGTAAACATGTAAATATTTCTACAGAATGTGTATGAACATGTAAATATTTACACAGGATGTATATAAACATGCAAATATTTACACAGAATCTGTAAAAACCAGCAAATATTTACACAGAATCTTTAAATCCTGTAAATATTTACACAGAATCTGTATAAACATGTCAATATTTACAAAGAATCTGTATAAACATGTCAATATTTACAAAGAATGTGTATGAACATGAAAATATTTACACAGAATCTGTATAAACATGTTAATATTTAAACAGAATCTTTATAAACATGTAAATATTTACACAGAATCGGTATAAATATGTAAATATTTACACAGAATCTGTATAAACATGTAAATATTTACACAGAATCTGTATAAAAATGTAAATATTCACACAGAATCTCTATAAACATGTAAATATTTACACATAATCTGTATAAACATGTAAATATTTACACAGAATCTGTATAAACATGTAAATATTTAGAAAGAATCTGTATAAACATGTCAATATTTACACAGAATCTGTATACACATGTAAATATTTACACAGAATCTGTATGAACATGTAAATATTGACACAGAATCTGTTTAAACATGTCAATATTTACACAGAATCTGCGTAAACATGTAAATATTTACACAGAATCTGTAAAAACCAGTAAATATTTACACAGAATCTGTATATACCTGTAAATATTTACACAGAATCTGTATGAACATGTAAAGATTTACACAGAATCTGTAAAAACCTGTAAATATTTACAGAGAATCTGTATAAACACGTTAATATTTACACAGAATTTTTATAAACATGTAAATATTTACACAGAATCTTTATAAACATGTAAATATTTACACATAATCTGTATAAATATGTAAATATTTACAAAGAATCTGTATAAAAATGTAAATATTTACACAGAATATGTATAAACATGTAAATATTCACACAGAATCTGTATAAACATGTAAATATTTACACAGAATCTGCATAAACATGTAAATATTTACACAGACTCTGTATTAACATGTCAATATTTACACAGAATCTGTATAAACATGTAAATATTTACACAGAATCTGTTCGGGCATGTAAATATTTACACCGAATCTTTATAAACATGTAAATATTTAGACAGAATCAGTATAAACATGTAAATATTTACACAGAATCTGTATAAACATGTAAATATTTACACAGAATCTGTATTAACATGTAAATATTTACACATAATCTGTATAAACATGTAAATATTTACACAGAATCTGTATAAACATGTAAATATTTAGAAGGAATCTGTATAAACATGTCAATATTTACACAGAATCTGTATAAACATGTAAATATTTACACAGAATCTGTATGAACATGTAAATATTGACACAGAATCTGTATAAACATGTCAATATTTACACAGAATCTGCGTAAACATGTAAATATTTACACAGAATCTGTAAAAACCAGTAAATATTTACACAGAATCTGTATATACCTGTAAATATTTACACAGAATCTGTATGAACATGTAAATATTTACACAGAATCTGTATGAACATGTAAATATTTACAGAGAATCTGTATGAAAGTGTAGATATTTACACAGAATCTGTATGAACATGTAAATGTTTACACAGACTCTCTATATACTTGTAAATATTTACACAGGATCAGTATGAACATGTAAATATTTACACTGAATCTGTATGAAATTGTAAATGTTTACACAGAATCTGAATAAACATGTAAATATTTACACAGAAACTCTATAAACATGTAAATATTTACCAGAATCTGTAAAAACATGTAAATATTTACACAGAATCTGTATAAACATGAAAATAATTACAAAGAATCTGTGTGAACATGTAAATATTAACACAGAATCAGTATAAACATGTAAATATTTACACACAATCTGTGTAAACATGTAAATATTTCTACAGAATGTGTATGAACATGTAAATATTTACACAGAATGTATATAAACATGTAAATATTTACACAGAATCTGTAAAAACCAGCAAATATTTACACAGAATCTTTAAATCCTGTAAATATTTACACAGAATCTGTATAAACATGTCAATATTTACAAAGAATCTGTATAAACATGTCAATATTTACACAGAATGTGTATGAACATGAATATATTTACACAGAATCTGTATAAACATGTTAATATTTAAACAGAATCTTTCTAAACATGTAAATATTTACACAGAATCGGTATAAATATGTAAATATTTACACAGAATCTGTATAAACATGTAAATATTTACACAGAATCTGTATAAAAATGTAAATATTCACACAGAATCTCTATAAACATGTAAATATTTACACATAATCTGTATAAACATGTAAATATTTACACAGAATCTGTATAAACCTGTAAATATTTAGAAAGAATCTGTATAAACATGTCAATATTTACACAGAATCTGTATACACATGTAAATATTTACACAGAATCTGTATGAACATGTAAATATTGACACAGAATCTGTATAAACATGTCAATATTTACACAGAATCTGCGCAAACATGTAAATATTTACACAGAATCTGTAAAAACCAGTAAATATTTACACAGAATCTGTATATACCTGTAAATATTTACACAGAATCTGTATGAACATGCAAATATTTACACAGAATCTGTATGAACATGTAAATATTTACAGAGAATCTGTATGAACGTGTAAATATTTACACAGAATCTGTATGAACATGTAAATGTTTACACAGACTCTGTATATACTTGTAAATATTTACACAGGATCAGAATGAACATGTAAATATTTACACTGAATCTGTATGAAATTGTACATGTTTACACAGAATCTGAATAAACATGTAAATATTTACACAGAATCTGTATAAACCTGTAAATATTTACACAGAATCTGTATGAACATGTAAATATTTACACAGAATCTGTATGAACATGTAAATATTTACACAGAATCTGTATAAAAATGTAAATTTTTACACAGAATCTGTATAAACATGTAAATATTTACACAGAATCTGTATAAACATGTAAATATTTACACAGAATCTCTATAAACATGTAAATATATACACAGTATGTGTGAACATGTAAATATTTACACAGAATGTGTATAAACATGTAAATGTTTACACAGAATCTGTAAAAACCAGTAAATGTTTACACAAAATCTTTAAATCCTGTAAATATTTACACAGAATCTGTATAAACATGTCAATATTTACACAGAATCTGTATAAACATGTAAATATTTACACAGAATCTGTTCGAGCATGTAAATATTTACACCGAATCTGTATAAACATGTAAATATTCACACAGAATCTCTATAAACATGTAAATATTAACACAGAATCTGTATAAACATGTCAATATTTACACAGAATCTGTATAAACATGTAAATATTTACACAGAATCTGTAAAACCCAGTAAATATTTACAAAGAATCTTTAAAAACCTGTAAATATTTACACAGTATCTGTATAAACATGTCAATAATTACACAGAATCTGTATAAACATGTCAATATTTACACAGAATCAGTATAAACATGAAAATATTTACACAGAATCTGTATAAACACGTTAATATTTACACAGAATTTTTATAAACATGTAAATATTTACACAGAATCTTTATAAACATGTAAATATTTACACATAATCTGTATAAATATGTAAATATTTACAAAGAATCTGTATAAAAATGTAAATATTTACACAGAATATGTATAAACATGTAAATATTCACACAGAATCTGTATAAACATGTAAATATTTACACAGAATCTGTATAAACATGTAAATATTTACACAGACTCTGTATTAACATGTCAATATTTACACAGAATCTGTATAAACATGTAAATATTTACACAGAATCTGTTCGGACATGTAAATATTTACACCGAATCTTTATAAACATGTAAATATTTAGACAGAATCAGTATAAACATGTAAATATTTACACAGAATCTGTATAAACATGTAAATATTTACACAGAGTCTGTATTAACATGTAAATATTTACACATAATCTGTATAAACATGTAAATATTTACACAGAATCTGTATAAACATGTAAATATTTAGAAAGAATCTGTATAAACATGTCAATATTTACACAGAATCTGTATAAACATGTAAATATTTACACAGAATCTGTATGAACATGTAAATATTGACACAGAATCTGTATAAACATGTCAATATTTACACAGAATCTGCGTAAACATGTAAATATTTACACAGAATCTGTAAAAACCATTAAATATTTACACAGAATCTTTATATACCTGTAAATATTTACACAGAATCTGTATGAACATGTAAATATTTACACAGAATCTGTATGAACATGTAAATATTTACAGAGAATCTGTATGAACGTGTAAATATTTACACAGAATCTGTATGAACATGTAAATGTTTACACAGACTCTGTATATACTTGTAAATATCTACACAGGATCAGTATGAACATGTAAATATTTACACTGAATCTGTATGAAATTGTAAATGTTTACACAGAATCAGAATCAACATGTAAATATTTACACAGAAACTCTATAAACATGTAAATATTTACCAGAATCTGTAAAAACATGTAAATATTTACACAGAATCTGTATAAACATGAAAATAATTACAAAGAATCTGTGTAAACATGTAAATATTAACACAGAATCAGTATAAACATGTAAATATTTACACACAATCTGTGTAAACATGTAAATATTTCTACAGAATGTGTATGAACATGTAAATATTTACACAGAATGTATATAAACATGTAAATATTTACACAGAATCTGTAAAAACCAGCAAATATTTACACAGAATCTTTAAATCCTGTAAATATTTACACAGAATCTGTATAAACATGTCAATATTTACAAAGAATCTGTATAAACATGTCAATATTTACACAGAATGTGTATGAACATGAAAATATTTACACAGAATCTGTATAAACATGTTAATATTTAAACAGAATCTTTATAAACATGTAAATATTTACACAGAATCGGTATAAATATGTAAATATTTACATAGAATCTGTATAAACATGTAAATATTTACACAGAATCTGTATAAAAATGTAAATATTCACACAGAATCGCTATAAACATGTAAATATTTACACATAATCTGTATAAACATGTCAATATTTACACAGAATCTGTATAAACATGTAAATATTTAGAAAGAATCTGTATAAACATGTCAATATTTACACAGAATCTGTATAAACATGTAAATATTTACACAGAATCTGTATGAACATGTAAATATTGACACAGAATCTGTATAAACATGTCAATATTTACACAGAATCTGCGTAAACATGTAAATATTTACACAGAATCTGTAAAAACCAGTAAATATTTACACAGAATCTGTATATACCTGTAAATATTTACACAGAATCTGTATGAACATGTAAATATTTACACAGAATCTGTATGAACATGTAAATATTTACAGAGAATCTGTATGAAAGTGTAAATATTTACACAGAATGTGTATGAACATGTAAATGTTTACACAGACTATGTATATACTTGTAAATATTTACACAGGATCAGTATGAACATGTAAATATTTACACTGAATCTGTATGAAATTGTAAATGTTTACACAGAATCTGAATAAACATGTAAATATTTACACAGAAACTCTATAAACATGTAAATATTTACCAGAATCTGTAAAAACATGTAAATATTTACACAGAATCTGTATAAACATGAAAATAATTACAAAGAATCTGTGTGAACATGTAAATATTAACACAGAATCAGTATAAACATGTAAATATTTACACACAATCTGTGTAAACATGTAAATATTTCTACAGAATGTGTATGAACATGTAAATATTTACACAGGATGTATATAAACATGTAAATATTTACACAGAATCTGTAAAAACCAGCAAATATTTACACAGAATCTTTAAATCCTGTAAATATTTACACAGAATCTGTATAAACATGTCAATATTTACAAAGAATCTGTATAAACATGTCAATATTTACAAAGAATGTGTATGAACATGAAAATATTTACACAGAATCTGTATAAACATGTTAATATTTAAACAGAATCTTTCTAAACATGTAAATATTTACACAGAATCGGTATAAATATGTAAATATTTACACAGAATCTGTATAAACATGTAAATATTTACACAGAATCTGTATAAAAATGTAAATATTCACACAGAATCTCTATAAACATGTAAATATTTACACATAATCTGTATAAACATGTAAATATTTACACAGAATCTGTATAAACATGTAAATATTTAGAAAGAATCTGTATAAACATGTCAATATTTACACAGAATCTGTATACACATGTAAATATTTACACAGAATCTGTATGAACATGTAAATATTGACACAGAATCTGTATAAACATGTCAATATTTACACAGAATCTGCGTAAACATGTAAATATTTACACAGAATCTGTAAAAACCAGTAAATATTTACACAGAATCTGTATATACCTGTAAATATTTACACAGAATCTGTATGAACATGCAAATATTTACACAGAATCTGTATGAACATGTAAATATTTACAGAGAATCTGTATGAACGTGTAAATATTTACACAGAATCTGTATGAACATGTAACTGTTTACACAGACTCTGTATATACTTGTAAATATTTACACAGGATCAGAATGAACATGTAAATATTTACACTGAATCTGTATGAAATTGTACATGTTTACACAGAATCTGAATAAGCATGTAAATATTTACACAGAAACTCTATAAACATGTAAATATTGACCAGAATCTGTAAAAACATGTAAATATTTACACAGAATCTGTATAAACATGAAAATAATTACAAAGAATCTGTGTGAACATGTAAATATTAACACAGAATCAGTATAAACATGTAAATATTTACACACAATCTGTGTAAACATGTAAATATTTCTACAGAATGTGTATGAACATGTAAATATTTACACAGAATGTATATAAACATGTAAATATTTACACAGAATCTGTAAAAACCAGCAAATATTTACACAGAATCTTTAAATCCTGTAAATATTTACACAGAATCTGTATAAACATGTCAATATATACAAAGAATCTGTATAAACATGTCAATATTTACACAGAATGTGTATGAACATGAAAACATTTACACAGAATCTGTATAAACATGTTAATATTTAAACAGAATCTTTATAAACATGTAAATATTTACACAGAATCGGTATAAATATGTAAATATTTACACAGAATCTGTATAAACATGTAAATATTTACACAGAATCTATATAAAAATGTAAATATTCACACAGAATCTCTATAAACATTTAAATATTTACACAGAATCTGTATAAACATGTCAATATTTACACCGAATCTGCATAAACATGAAAATATTTACACAGAATCTGTATAAACATGTCAATATTTACACAGAATCTGTATAAACATGTAAATATTTACACAGAATCTGTATAAACCTGTAAATATTTACACAGAATCTGTATGAACATGTAAATATTTACACAGAATCTGTATGAACATGCAAATATTTACACAGAATCTTTATAAAAATGTAAATTTTTACACAGAATCTGTATAAACATGTAAATATTTACACAGAATCTGTATAAACATGTAAATATTTACACAGAATCTCTATAAACATGTAAACATATACACAGTATGTGTGAACATGTAAATATTTACACAGAATGTGTATAAACATGTAAATATTTACACAGAATCTGTAAAAACCAGTAAATGTTTACACAAAATCTTTAAATCCTGTAAATATTTACACAGAATCTGTATAAACATGTCAATATTTACACAGAATCTGTATGAACATGTAAATATTTACACAGAATCTGTTCGAGCATGTAAATATTTACACCGAATCTGTATAAACATGTAAATATTCACACAGAATCTCTATAAACATGTAAATATTAACACAGAATCTGTATAAACATGTCAATATTTACACAGAATCTGTATAAACATGTAAATATTTACACAGAATCTGTAAAACCCAGTAAATATTTACAAAGAATCTTTAAAAACCTGTAAATATTTACACAGTATCTGTATAAACATGTCAATAATTACACAGAATCTGTATAAACATGACAATATTTACACAGAATCAGTATAAACATGAAAATATTTACACAGAATCTGTATAAACACGTTAATATTTACACAGAATTTTTATAAACATGTAAATATTTACACAGAATCTTTATAAACATGTAAATATTTACACATAATCTGTATAAATATGTAAATATTTACAAAGAATCTGTATAAAAATGTAAATATTTACACAGAATATGTATAAACATGTAAATATTCACACAGAATCTGTATAAACATGTAAATATTTACACAGAATCTGTATAAACATGTAAATATTTACACAGACTCTGTATTAACATGTCAATATTTACACAGAATCTGTATAAACATGTAAATATTTACACAGAATCTGTTCGGGCATGTAAATATTTACACCGAATCTTTATAAACATGTAAATATTTAGACAGAATCAGTATAAACATGTAAATATTTACACAGAATCTGTATAAACATGTAAATATTTACACAGAATCTGTATTAACATGTAAATATTTACACATAATCTGTATAAACATGTAAATATTTACACAGAATCTGTATAAACATGTAAATATTTAGAAAGAATCTGTATAAACATGTCAATATTTACACAGAATCTGTATAAACATGTAAATATTTACACAGAATCTCTATGAACATGTAAATATTGACACAGAATCTGTATAAACATGTCAATATTTACACAGAATCTGCGTAAACATGTAAATATTTACACAGAATCTGTAAAAACCAGTAAATATTTACACAGAATCTGTATATACCTGTAAATATTTACACAGAATCTGTATGAACATGTAAATATTTACACAGAATCTCTATGAACATGTAAATATTTACAGAGAATCTGTATGAACGTGTAAATATTTACACAGAATCTGTATGAACATGTAAATGTTTACACAGACTCTGTATATACTTGTAAATATTTACACAGGATCAGTATGAACATGTAAATATTTACACTGAATCTGTATGAAATTGTAAATGTTTACACAGAATCTGAATAAACATGTAAATATTTACACAGAAACTCTATAAACATGTAAATATTTACCAGAATCTGTAAAAACATGTAAATATTTACACAGAATCTGTATAAACATGAAAATAATTACAAAGAATCTGTGAGAACATGTAAATATTAACACAGAATCAGTATAAACATGTAAATATTTACACACAATCTGTGTAAACATGTAAATATTTCTACAGAATGTGTATGAACATGTAAATATTTACACAGAATGTATATAAACATGTAAATATTTACACAGAATCTGTAAAAACCAGCAAATATTTACACAGAATCTTTAAATCCTGTAAATATTTACACAGAATCTGTATAAACATGTCAATATTTACAAAGAATCTGTATAAACATGTCAATATTTACACAGAATGTGTATGAACATGAAAATATTTACACAGAATCTGTATAAACATGTTAATATTTAAACAGAATCTTTATAAACATGTAAATATTTACACAGAATCGGTATAAATATGTAAATATTTACACAGAATCTTTATAAACATGTAAATATTTACACAGAATCTGTATAAATATGTAAATATTTACAATGAATCTGTATAAAAATGTAAATATTTACACAGAATATGTATAAACATGTAAATATTCACACAGAATCTGTATAAACATGTAAATATTTACACAGAATCTGTATAAACATGTAAATATTTACACAGAATCTGTATAAACATGTAAATATTTACACAGAATCTGTTCCAGCATGTAAATATTTACACCGAATCTTTATATACATGTAAATATTTAGACAGAATCAGTATAAACATGTAAATGTTTACACAGAATCAGTATAAACATGTAAATATTTACACAGAATCTGTATAAACATGTAAATATTTACACAGAATCTGTATAAACATGTAAATATTTACACATAATCTGTATAAACATGTAAATATTTACACAGAATCTGTATAAACATGTAAATATTTAGAAGGAATCTGTATAAACATGTCAATATTTACACAGAATCTGTATAAACATGTAAATATTTACACAGAATCTGTATGAACATGTAAATATTGACACAGAATCTGTATAAACATGTCAATATTTACACAGAATCTGCGTAAACATGTAAATATTTACACAGAATCTGTAAAAACCAGCAAATATTTACACAGAATCTGTATATACCTGTAAATATTTACACAGAATCTGTATGAACATGTAAATATTTACACAGAATCTGTATGAACATGTAAATATTTACAGAGAATCTGTATGAAAGTGTAAATATTTACACAGAATGTGTATGAACATGTAAATGTTTACACAGACTATGTATATACTTGTAAATATTTACACAGGATCAGTATGAACATGTAAATATTTACACTGAATCTGTATGAAATTGTAAATGTTTACACAGAATCTGAATAAACATGTAAATATTTACACAGAAACTCTATAAACATGTAAATATTTACCAGAATCTGTAAAAACATGTAAATATTTACACAGAATCTGTATAAACATGAAAATAATTACAAAGAATCTGTGTGAACATGTAAATATTAACACAGAATCAGTATAAACATGTAAATATTTACACACAATCTGTGTAAACATGTAAATATTTCTACAGAATGTGTATGAACATGTAAATATTTACACAGGATGTATATAAACATGTAAATATTTACACAGAATCTGTAAAAACCAGCAAATATTTACACAGAATCTTTAAATCCTGTAAATATTTACACAGAATCTGTATAAACATGTCAATATTTACAAAGAATCTGTATAAACATGTCAATATTTACAAAGAATGTGTATGAACATGAAAATATTTACACAGAATCTGTATAAACATGTTAATATTTAAACAGAATCTTTCTAAACATGTAAATATTTACACAGAATCGGTATAAATATGTAAATATTTACACAGAATCTGTATAAACATGTAAATATTTACACAGAATCTGTATAAAAATGTAAATATTCACACAGAATCTCTATAAACATGTAAATATTTACACATAATCTGTATAAACATGTAAATATTTACACAGAATCTGTATAAACATGTAAATATTTAGAAAGAATCTGTATAAACATGTCAATATTTACACAGAATCTGTATACACATGTAAATATTTACACAGAATCTGTATGAACATGTAAATATTGACACAGAATCTGTATAAACATGTCAATATTTACACAGAATCTGCGTAAACATGTAAATATTTACACAGAATCTGTAAAAACCAGTAAATATTTACACAGAATCTGTATATACCTGTAAATATTTACACAGAATCTGTATGAACATGCAAATATTTACACAGAATCTGTATGAACATGTAAATATTTACAGAGAATCTGTATGAACGTGTAAATATTTACACAGAATCTGTATGAACATGTAAATGTTTACACAGACTCTGTATATACTTGTAAATATTTACACAGGATCAGAATGAACATGTAAATATTTACACTGAATCTGTATGAAATTGTACATGTTTACACAGAATCTGAATAAGCATGTAAATATTTACACAGAAACTCTATAAACATGTAAATATTGACCAGAATCTGTAAAAACATGTAAATATTTACACAGAATCTGTATAAACATGAAAATAATTACAAAGAATCTGTGTGAACATGTAAATATTAACACAGAATCAGTATAAACATGTAAATATTTACACACAATCTGTGTAAACATGTAAATATTTCTACAGAATGTGTATGAACATGTAAATATTTACACAGAATGTATATAAACATGTAAATATTTACACAGAATCTGTAAAAACCAGCAAATATTTACACAGAATCTTTAAATCCTGTAAATATTTACACAGAATCTGTATAAACATGTCAATATATACAAAGAATCTGTATAAACATGTCAATATTTACACAGAATGTGTATGAACATGAAAACATTTACACAGAATCTGTATAAACATGTTAATATTTAAACAGAATCTTTATAAACATGTAAATATTTACACAGAATCGGTATAAATATGTAAATATTTACACAGAATCTGTATAAACATGTAAATATTTACACAGAATCTATATAAAAATGTAAATATTCACACAGAATCTCTATAAACATTTAAATATTTACACAGAATCTGTATAAACATGTCAATATTTACACCGAATCTGCATAAACATGAAAATATTTACACAGAATCTGTATAAACATGTCAATATTTACACAGAATCTGTATAAACATGTAAATATTTACACAGAATCTGTATAAACCTGTAAATATTTACACAGAATCTGTATGAACATGTAAATATTTACACAGAATCTGTATGAACATGCAAATATTTACACAGAATCTTTATAAAAATGTAAATTTTTACACAGAATCTGTATAAACATGTAAATATTTACACAGAATCTGTATAAACATGTAAATATTTACACAGAATCTCTATAAACATGTAAACATATACACAGTATGTGTGAACATGTAAATATTTACACAGAATGTGTATAAACATGTAAATATTTACACAGAATCTGTAAAAACCAGTAAATGTTTACACAAAATCTTTAAATCCTGTAAATATTTACACAGAATCTGTATAAACATGTCAATATTTACACAGAATCTGTATGAACATGTAAATATTTACACAGAATCTGTTCGAGCATGTAAATATTTACACCGAATCTGTATAAACATGTAAATATTCACACAGAATCTCTATAAACATGTAAATATTAACACAGAATCTGTATAAACATGTCAATATTTACACAGAATCTGTATAAACATGTAAATATTTACACAGAATCTGTAAAACCCAGTAAATATTTACAAAGAATCTTTAAAAACCTGTAAATATTTACACAGTATCTGTATAAACATGTCAATAATTACACAGAATCTGTATAAACATGACAATATTTACACAGAATCAGTATAAACATGAAAATATTTACACAGAATCTGTATAAACACGTTAATATTTACACAGAATTTTTATAAACATGTAAATATTTACACAGAATCTTTATAAACATGTAAATATTTACACATAATCTGTATAAATATGTAAATATTTACAAAGAATCTGTATAAAAATGTAAATATTTACACAGAATATGTATAAACATGTAAATATTCACACAGAATCTGTATAAACATGTAAATATTTACACAGAATCTGTATAAACATGTAAATATTTACACAGACTCTGTATTAACATGTCAATATTTACACAGAATCTGTATAAACATGTAAATATTTACACAGAATCTGTTCGGGCATGTAAATATTTACACCGAATCTTTATAAACATGTAAATATTTAGACAGAATCAGTATAAACATGTAAATATTTACACAGAATCTGTATAAACATGTAAATATTTACACAGAATCTGTATTAACATGTAAATATTTACACATAATCTGTATAAACATGTAAATATTTACACAGAATCTGTATAAACATGTAAATATTTAGAAAGAATCTGTATAAACATGTCAATATTTACACAGAATCTGTATAAACATGTAAATATTTACACAGAATCTCTATGAACATGTAAATATTGACACAGAATCTGTATAAACATGTCAATATTTACACAGAATCTGCGTAAACATGTAAATATTTACACAGAATCTGTAAAAACCAGTAAATATTTACACAGAATCTGTATATACCTGTAAATATTTACACAGAATCTGTATGAACATGTAAATATTTACACAGAATCTCTATGAACATGTAAATATTTACAGAGAATCTGTATGAACGTGTAAATATTTACACAGAATCTGTATGAACATGTAAATGTTTACACAGACTCTGTATATACTTGTAAATATTTACACAGGATCAGTATGAACATGTAAATATTTACACTGAATCTGTATGAAATTGTAAATGTTTACACAGAATCTGAATAAACATGTAAATATTTACACAGAAACTCTATAAACATGTAAATATTTACCAGAATCTGTAAAAACATGTAAATATTTACACAGAATCTGTATAAACATGAAAATAATTACAAAGAATCTGTGAGAACATGTAAATATTAACACAGAATCAGTATAAACATGTAAATATTTACACACAATCTGTGTAAACATGTAAATATTTCTACAGAATGTGTATGAACATGTAAATATTTACACAGAATGTATATAAACATGTAAATATTTACACAGAATCTGTAAAAACCAGCAAATATTTACACAGAATCTTTAAATCCTGTAAATATTTACACAGAATCTGTATAAACATGTCAATATTTACAAAGAATCTGTATAAACATGTCAATATTTACACAGAATGTGTATGAACATGAAAATATTTACACAGAATCTGTATAAACATGTTAATATTTAAACAGAATCTTTATAAACATGTAAATATTTACACAGAATCGGTATAAATATGTAAATATTTACACAGAATCTTTATAAACATGTAAATATTTACACAGAATCTGTATAAATATGTAAATATTTACAATGAATCTGTATAAAAATGTAAATATTTACACAGAATATGTATAAACATGTAAATATTCACACAGAATCTGTATAAACATGTAAATATTTACACAGAATCTGTATAAACATGTAAATATTTACACAGAATCTGTATAAACATGTAAATATTTACACAGAATCTGTTCCAGCATGTAAATATTTACACCGAATCTTTATATACATGTAAATATTTAGACAGAATCAGTATAAACATGTAAATGTTTACACAGAATCAGTATAAACATGTAAATATTTACACAGAATCTGTATAAACATGTAAATATTTACACAGAATCTGTATAAACATGTAAATATTTACACATAATCTGTATAAACATGTAAATATTTACACAGAATCTGTATAAACATGTAAATATTTAGAAGGAATCTGTATAAACATGTCAATATTTACACAGAATCTGTATAAACATGTAAATATTTACACAGAATCTGTATGAACATGTAAATATTGACACAGAATCTGTATAAACATGTCAATATTTACACAGAATCTGCGTAAACATGTAAATATTTACACAGAATCTGTAAAAACCAGCAAATATTTACACAGAATCTGTATATACCTGTAAATATTTACACAGAATCTGTATGAACATGTAAATATTTACACAGAATCTGTATGAACATGTAAATATTTACAGAGAATCTGTATGAACGTGTAAATATTTACACAGAATCTGTATGAACATGTAAATGTTTACACAGACTCTGTATATACTTGTAAATATTTACACAGGATCAGAATGAACATGTAAATATTTACACTGAATCTGTATGAAATTGTACATGTTTACACAGAATCTGAATAAACATGTAAATATTTACACAGAAACTCTATAAACATGTAAATATTTACCAGAATCTGTAAAAACATGTAAATATTTACACAGAATCTGTATAAACATGAAAATAATTACAAAGAATCTGTGTGAACATGTAAATATTAACACAGAATCAGTATAAACATGTAAATATTTACACACAATCTGTGTAAACATGTAAATATTTCTACAGAATGTGTATGAACATGTAAATATTTACACAGGATGTATATAAACATGTAAATATTTACACAGAATCTGTAAAAACCAGCAAATATTTACACAGAATCTTTAAATCCTGTAAATATTTACACAGAATCTGTATAAACATGTCAATATTTACAAAGAATCTGTATAAACATGTCAATATTTACACAGAATGTGTATGAACATGAAAACATTTACACAGAATCTGTATAAACATGTTAATATTTAAACAGAATCTTTATAAACATGTAAATATTTACACAGAATCGGTATAAATATGTAAATATTTACACAGAATCTGTATAAACATGTAAATATTTACACAGAATCTGTATAAAAATGTAAATATTCACACAGAATCTCTATAAACATGTAAATATTTACACAGAATCTGTATAAACATGTCAATATTTACAGAGAATCTGTATAAACATGTAAATATTTACACAGAATCTGTATAAACATGTCAATATTTACACAGAATCTGTATAAACATGTAAATATTTACACAGAATCTGTATGAACATGTCAATATTTACACAGAATATGTATGAACATGTAAATATTTACACAGAATCTGTATAAACATGTCAATATTTACACCGAATCTGCATAAACATGATAATATTTACACAGAATCTGTATAAACATGTAAATATTTACACAGAATCTGTATAAACATGTAAATATTTACACAGAATCTGTATAAACCTGTAAATATTTACACAGAATGTGTATGAACATGTAAATATTTACACAGAATCTGTATAAACATGTAAATATTTACACAGAATCTGTATAAACATGTAAATATTTACACAGAATCTGTATAAACATGTAAATATTTTCACAGTATGTGTGAACATGTAAATATTTACACAGAATGTGTATAAACATGTAAATATTTACACAGAATCTGTAAAAACCAGTAAATATTTACACAGAATCTTTAAATCCTGTAAATATTTACACAGAATCTGTATGAACATGTCAATATTTACACAGAATCTGTATAAACATGTCAATATTTACACTGAATCTGTATTAACATGTCAATATTTACACAGAATCTGTATAAACATGTAAATGTTTACACAGAATCTGTAAAAACCAGTAAATATTTACACAGAATCTTTAAAAACCTGTAAATATTTACACAGTATCTGTATAAACATGTCAATAATTACACAGAATCTGTATAAACATGTCAATATTTACACAGAATCAGTATAAACATGAAAATATTTACAAAGAATCTGTATAAACATGTTAATATTTACACAGAATTTTTATAAACATGTAAATATTTACACAGAATCTTTATAAACATGTAAATATTTACACAGAATCTGTATAAATATGTAAATATTTACAAAGAATCTGTATAAAAATGTAAATATTTACACAGAATATGTATAAACATGTAAATATTCACACAGAATCTGTATAAACATGTAAATATTTACACCGAATCTGTATAAACATGTAAATATTTAGACAGAATCAGTATAAACATGTAAATATTTACACAGAATCTGTATAAACATGTAAATATTTACACAGAATCTGTATAAACATGTAAATATTTACACAGAATCTGTATAAACATGTAAATATTTACACAGAATCTGTATAAACATGTAAATATTTACACAGAATCTGTATAAACATGTAAATATTTACACAGAATCTGTATAAACATGTAAATATTTAGAAAGAATCTGTATAAACATGTCAATATTTACACAGAATCTGTATAAACATGTAAATATTTACACAGAATCTCTATGAACATGTAAATATTGACACAGAATCTGTATAAACATGTCAATATTTACACAGAATCTGCGTAAACATGTAAATATTTACACAGAATCTGTAAAAACCAGTAAATATTTACACAGAATCTGTATATACCTGTAAATATTTACACAGAATCTGTATGAACATGTAAATATTTACACAGAATCTGTATGAACATGTAAATGTTTACACAGACTCTGTATATACTTGTAAATATTTACACAGGATCAGTATGAACATGTAAATATTTACACTGAATCTGTATGAAATTGTAAATGTTTACACAGAATCTGAATAAACATGTAAATATTTACACAGAAACTCTATAAACATGTAAATATTTACCAGAATCTGTAAAAACATGTAAATATTTACACATAATCTGTATAAACATGAAAATAATTACAAAGAATCTGTGTGAACATGTAAATATTAACACAGAATCAGTATAAACATGTAAATATTTACACACAATCTGTGTAAACATGTAAATATTTCTACAGAATGTGTATGAACATGTAAATATTTACACAGAATGTATATAAACATGTAAATATTTACACAGAATCTGTAAAAACCAGCAAATATTTACACAGAATCTTTAAATCCTGTAAATATTTACACAGAATCTGTATAAACATGTCAATATTTACAAAGAATCTGTATAAACATGTCAATATTTACACAGAATCTGTATAAACATGTAAATATTTACACAGAATCTGTATAAACATGTCAATATTTACACAGAATCTGTATAAACATGTAAATATTTACACAGAATCTGTATGAACATGTCAATATTTACACAGAATATGTATGGACATGTAAATATTTACACAGAATCTGTATAAACATGTCAATATTTACACCGAATCTGAATAAACATGATAATATCTACACAGAATCTGTATAAACATGTAAATATTTACACAGAATCTGTATAAACCTGTAAATATTTACACAGAATGTGTATGAACATGTAAATATTTACACAGAATCTGTATAAACATGTAAATATTTACACAGAATCTGTATAAACATGTAAATATTTACACAGAATCTGTATAAACATGTAAATATTTTCACAGTATGTGTGAACATGTAAATATTTACACAGAATGTGTATAAACATGTAAATATTTACACAGAATCTGTAAAAACCAGTAAATATTTACACAGAATCTTTAAATCCTGTAAATATTTACACAGAATCTGTATGAACATCTCAATATTTACACAGAATCTGTATAAACATGTCAATATTTACACTGAATCTGTATTAACATGTCAATATTTACACAGAATCTGTATAAACATGTAAATGTTTACACAGAATCTGTAAAAACCAGTAAATATTTACACAGAATCTTTAAAAACCTGTAAATATTTACACAGTATCTGTATAAACATGTCAATAATTACACAGAATCTGTATAAACATGTCAATATTTACACAGAATCAGTATAAACATGAAAATATTTACAAAGAATCTGTATAAACATGTTAATATTTACACAGAATTTTTATAAACATGTAAATATTTACACAGAATCTTTATAAACATGTAAATATTTACACAGAATCTGTATAAATATGTAAATATTTACAAAGAATCTGTATAAAAATGTAAATATTTACACAGAATATGTATAAACATGTAAATATTCACACAGAATCTGTATAAATATGTAAATATTTACACCGAATCTGTATAAACATGTAAATATTTAGACAGAATCAGTATAAACATGTAAATATTTACACAGAATCTGTATAAACATGTAAATATTTACACAGAATGTGTATAAACATGTAAATATTTACACAGAATCTGTATAAACATGTAAATATTTACACAGAAACTGTATAAACATGTAAATATTTACACAGAATCTGTATAAACATGTAAATATTTAGAAAGAATCTGTATAAACATGTCAATATTTACACAGAATCTGTATAAACATGTAAATATTTACACAGAATCTGTATGAACATGTAAATATTGACACAGAATCTGTAAAAACCAGTAAATATTTACACAGAATCTGTATATACCTGTAAATATTTACACAGAATCTGTATGAATATGTAAATATTTACACAGAATCTGTATGAACATGTAAATATTTACAGAGAATCTGTATGAACGTGTAAATATTTACACAGAATCTGTATGAACATGTAAATGTTTACACAGACTCTGTATATACTTGTAAATATTTACACAGGATCAGAATGAACATGTAAATATTTACACTGAATCTGTATGAAATTGTACATGTTTACACAGAATCTGAATAAACATGTAAATATTTACACAGAAACTCTATAAACATGTAAATATTTACCAGAATCTGTAAAAACATGTAAATATTTACACAGAATCTGTATAAACATGAAAATAATTACAAAGAATCTGTGTGAACATGTAAATATTTACACAGAATCAGTATAAACATGTAAATATTTACACACAATCTGTGTAAACATGTAAATATTTCTACAGAATGTGTATGAACATGTAAATATTTACACAGAATGTATATAAACATGTAAATATTTACACAGAATCTGTAAAAACCAGCAAATATTTACACAGAATCTTTAAATCCTGTAAATATTTACACAGAATCTGTATAAACATGTCAATATTTACAAAGAATCTGTATAAACATGTCAATATTTACACAGAATGTGTATGAACATGAAAACATTTACACAGAATCTGTATAAACATGTTAATATTTAAACAGAATCTTTATGAACATGTAAATATTTACACAGAATCGGTATAAATATGTAAATATTTACACAGAATCTGTATAAACATGTAAATATTTACACAGAATCTGTATAAAAATGTAAATATTCACACAGAATCTCTATAAACATGTAAATATTTACACAGAATCTGTATAAACATGTCAATATTTACACAGAATCTGTATAAACATGTAAATATTTACACAGAATCTGTATAAACATGTCAATATTTACACAGAATCTGTATAAACATGTAAATATTTACACAGAATCTGTATGAACATGTCAATATTTACACAGAATATGTATGGACATGTAAATATTTACACAGAATCTGTATAAACATGTCAATATTTACACCGAATCTGCATAAACATAATAATATTTACACAGAATCTGTATAAACATGTAAATATTTACACAGAATCTGTATAAACATGTAAATATTTACACAGAATCTGTATAAACCTGTAAATATTTACACAGAATGTGTATGAACATGTAAATATTTACACAGAATCTGTATAAACATGTAAATATTTACACAGAATCTGTATAAACATGTAAATATTTACACAGAATCTGTATAAACATGTAAATATTGTCACAGTATGTGTGAACATGTAAATATTTACACAGAATGTGTATAAACATGTAAATATTTACACAGAATCTGTAAAAACCAGTAAATATTTACACAGAATCTTTAAATCCTGTAAATATTTACACAGAATCTGTATGAACATGTCAATATTTACACAGAATCTGTATAAACATGTCAATATTTACACTGAATCTGTATTAACATGTCAATATTTACACAGAATCTGTATAAACATGTAAATGTTTACACAGAATCTGTAAAAACCAGTAAATATTTACACAGAATCTTTAAAAACCTGTAAATATTTACACAGTATCTGTATAAACATGTCAATAATTACACAGAATCTGTATAAACATGTCAATATTTACACAGAATCAGTATAAACATGAAAATATTTACAAAGAATCTGTATAAACATGTTAATATTTACACAGAATTTTTATAAACATGTAAATATTTACACAGAATCTTTATAAACATGTAAATATTTACACAGAATCAGTATAAACATGTAAATATTTACACAGAATCTGTATAAACATGTAAATATTTACACAGAATCTGTATAAACATGTAAATATTTACACAGAATCTGTATAAACATGTAAATATTTACACAGAATCTGTATAAACATGTAAATATTTACACAGTATCTGTATAAACATGTAAATATTTAGAAAGAATCTGTATAAACATGTCAATATTTACACAGAATCTGTATAAACATGTAAATATTTACACAGAATCTCTATGAACATGTAAATATTGACACAGAATCTGTATAAACATGTCAATATTTACACAGAATCTGCGTAAACATGTAAATATTTACACAGAATCTGTAAAAACCAGTAAATATTTACACAGAATCTGTATATACCTGTAAATATTTACACAGAATCTGTATGAACATGTAAATATTTACACAGAATCTGTATGAACATGTAAATGTTTACACAGACTCTGTATATACTTGTAAATATTTACACAGGATCAGTATGAACATGTAAATATTTACACTGAATCTGTATGAAATTGTAAATGTTTACACAGAATCTGAATAAACATGTAAATATTTACACAGAAACTCTATAAACATGTAAATATTTACCAGAATCTGTAAAAACATGTAAATATTTACACATAATCTGTATAAACATGAAAATAATTACAAAGAATCTGTGTGAACATGTAAATATTAACACAGAATCAGTATAAACATGTAAATATTTACACACAATCTGTGTAAACATGTAAATATTTCTACAGAATGTGTATGAACATGTAAATATTTACACAGAATGTATATAAACATGTAAATATTTACACAGAATCTGTAAAAACCAGCAAATATTTACACAGAATCTTTAAATCCTGTAAATATTTACACAGAATCTGTATAAACATGTCAATATTTACAAAGAATCTGTATAAACATGTCAATATTTACACAGAATGTGTATGAACATGAAAACATTTACACACAATCTGTATAAACATGTTAATATTTAAACAGAATCTTAATAAACATGTAAATATTTACACAGAATCGGTATAAATATGTAAATATTTACACAGAATCTGTATAAACATGTAAATATTTACACAGAATCTGTATAAAAATGTAAATATTCACACAGAATCTCTATAAACATGTAAATATTTACACAGAATCTGTATAAACATGTCAATATTTACACAGAATCTGTATAAACATGTAAATATTTACACAGAATCTGTATAAACATGTCAATATTTACACAGAATCTGTATAAACATGTAAATATTTACAGAGAATCTGTATGAACATGTCAATATTTACACAGAATCTGTATGAACATGTCAATATTTACACAGAATGTGTATAAACATGTCAATATTTACACCGAATCTGCATAAACATGAAAATATTTACACAGAATCTGTATAAACATGTAAATATTTACACAGTATCTGTATAAACATGTAAATATTTACACACAATCTGTATAAACCTGTAAATATTTACACAGAATCTGTATGAACATGTAAATATTTACACAGAATCTGTATGAACATGTAAATATTTACACAGAATCTGTATAAAAATGTAAATTTTTACACAGAATCTGTATAAACATGTAAATATTTACACAGAATCTGTATAAACATGTAAATATTTACACAGAATCTCTATAAACATGTAAATATATACACAGTATGTGTGAACATGTAAATATTTACACAGAATGTGTATAAACATGTAAATATTTACACAGAATCTGTAAAAACCAGTAAATATTTACACAAAATCTTTAAATCCTGTAAATATTTACACAGAATCTGTATAAACATGTCAATATTTACACAGAATCTGTATAAACATGTAAATATTTACACAGAATCTGTTCGAGCATGTAAATATTTACACCGAATCTGTATAAACATGTAAATATTTAGACAGAATCAGTATAAACATGTAAATATTTACACAGAATCTGTATAAACATGTAAATATTTACACAGAATCTGTATAAACATGTAAATATTTACACAGAATCTGTATAAACATGTAAATATTCAAACAGAATCTCTATAAACATGTATATATTAACAAAGAATCTGTATAAACATCTCAATATTTACACAGAATCTGTATAAACATGTAAATATTTACACAGAATCTGTAAAAACCAGTAAATATTTACAAAGAATCTTTAAAAACCTGTAAATATTTACACAGTATCTGTATAAACATGTCAATAATTACACAGAATCTGTATAAACATGTCAATATTTACACAGAATCAGTATAAACATGAAAATATTTACACAGAATCTGTATAAACACGTTAATATTTACACAGAATTTTTATGAACATGTAAATATTTACACAGAATCTTTATAAACATGTAAATATTTACACATAATCTGTATAAATATGTAAATATTTACAAAGAATCTGTATAAAAATTCAAATATTTACACAGAATATGTATAAACATGTAAATATTCACACAGAATCTGTATAAACATGTAAATATTTACACAGAATCTGTATAAACATGTAAATATTTAGACAGACTCTGTATTAACATGTCAATATTTACACAGAATCTGTATAAACATGTAAATATTTACACAGAATCTGTTCGAGCATGTAAATATTTACACCGAATCTTTATAAACATGTAAATATTTAGACAGAATCAGTATAAACATGTAAATATTTACACAGAATCTGTATAAACATGTAAATATTTACACAGAATCTGTATTAACATGTAAATATTTACACATAATCTGTATAAACATGTAAATATTTACACAGAATCTGTATAAACATGTAAATATTTAGAAAGAATCTGTATAAACATGTCAATATTTACACAGAATCTGTATAAACATGTAAATATTTACACAGAATCTGTATGAACATGTAAATATTGACACAGAATCTGTATAAACATGTCAATATTTACACAGAATCTGCGTAAACATGTAAATATTTACACAGAATCTGTAAAAACCAGTAAATATTTACACAGAATCTGTATATACCTGTAAATATTTACACAGAATCTGTATGAACATGTAAATATTTACACAGAATCTCTATGAACATGTAAATATTTACAGAGAATCTGTATGAACGTGTAAATATTTACACAGAATCTGTATGAACATGTAAATGTTTACACAGACTCTGTATATACTTGTAAATATTTACACAGGATCAGTATGAACATGTAAATATTTACACTGAATCTGTATGAAATTGTAAATGTTTACACAGAATCTGAATAAACATGTAAATATTTACACAGAAACTCTATAAACATGTAAATATTTACCAGAATCTGTAAAAACATGTAAATATTTACACAGAATCTGTATAAACATGAAAATAATTACAAAGAATCTGTGTGAACATGTAAATATTAACACAGAATCAGTATAAACATGTAAATACTTACACACAATCTGTGTAAACATGTAAATATTTCTACAGAATGTGTATGAACATGTAAATATTTACACAGGATGTATATAAACATGCAAATATTTACACAGAATCTGTAAAAACCAGCAAATATTTACACAGAATCTTTAAATCCTGTAAATATTTACACAGAATCTGTATAAACATGTCAATATTTACAAAGAATCTGTATAAACATGTCAATATTTACAAAGAATGTGTATGAACATGAAAATATTTACACAGAATCTGTATAAACATGTTAATATTTAAACAGAATCTTTATAAACATGTAAATATTTACACAGAATCGGTATAAATATGTAAATATTTACACAGAATCTGTATAAACATGTAAATATTTACACAGAATCTGTATAAAAATGTAAATATTCACACAGAATCTCTATAAACATGTAAATATTTACACATAATCTGTATAAACATGTAAATATTTACACAGAATCTGTATAAACATGTAAATATTTAGAAAGAATCTGTATAAACATGTCAATATTTACACAGAATCTGTATACACATGTAAATATTTACACAGAATCTGTATGAACATGTAAATATTGACACAGAATCTGTTTAAACATGTCAATATTTACACAGAATCTGCGTAAACATGTAAATATTTACACAGAATCTGTAAAAACCAGTAAATATTTACACAGAATCTGTATATACCTGTAAATATTTACACAGAATCTGTATGAACATGTAAAGATTTACACAGAATCTGTAAAAACCTGTAAATATTTACAGAGAATCTGTATAAACACGTTAATATTTACACAGAATTTTTATAAACATGTAAATATTTACACAGAATCTTTATAAACATGTAAATATTTACACATAATCTGTATAAATATGTAAATATTTACAAAGAATCTGTATAAAAATGTAAATATTTACACAGAATATGTATAAACATGTAAATATTCACACAGAATCTGTATAAACATGTAAATATTTACACAGAATCTTCATAAACATGTAAATATTTACACAGACTCTGTATTAACATGTCAATATTTACACAGAATCTGTATAAACATGTAAATATTTACACAGAATCTGTTCGGGCATGTAAATATTTACACCGAATCTTTATAAACATGTAAATATTTAGACAGAATCAGTATAAACATGTAAATATTTACACAGAATCTGTATAAACATGTAAATATTTACACAGAATCTGTATTAACATGTAAATATTTACACATAATCTGTATAAACATGTAAATATTTACACAGAATCTGTATAAACATGTAAATATTTAGAAGGAATCTGTATAAACATGTCAATATTTACACAGAATCTGTATAAACATGTAAATATTTACACAGAATCTGTATGAACATGTAAATATTGACACAGAATCTGTATAAACATGTCAATATTTACACAGAATCTGCGTAAACATGTAAATATTTACACAGAATCTGTAAAAACCAGTAAATATTTACACAGAATCTGTATATACCTGTAAATATTTACACAGAATCTGTATGAACATGTAAATATTTACACAGAATCTGTATGAACATGTAAATATTTACAGAGAATCTGTATGAAAGTGTAGATATTTACACAGAATCTGTATGAACATGTAAATGTTTACACAGACTCTCTATATACTTGTAAATATTTACACAGGATCAGTATGAACATGTAAATATTTACACTGAATCTGTATGAAATTGTAAATGTTTACACAGAATCTGAATAAACATGTAAATATTTACACAGAAACTCTATAAACATGTAAATATTTACCAGAATCTGTAAAAACATGTAAATATTTACACAGAATCTGTATAAACATGAAAATAATTACAAAGAATCTGTGGGAACATGTAAATATTAACACAGAATCAGTATAAACATGTAAATATTTACACACAATCTGTGTAAACATGTAAATATTTCTACAGAATGTGTATGAACATGTAAATATTTACACAGAATGTATATAAACATGTAAATATTTACACAGAATCTGTAAAAACCAGCAAATATTTACACAGAATCTTTAAATCCTGTAAATATTTACACAGAATCTGTATAAACATGTCAATATTTACAAAGAATCTGTATAAACATGTCAATATTTACACAGAATGTGTATGAACATGAATATATTTACACAGAATCTGTATAAACATGTTAATATTTAAACAGAATCTTTCTAAACATGTAAATATTTACACAGAATCGGTATAAATATGTAAATATTTACACAGAATCTGTATAAACATGTAAATATTTACACAGAATCTGTATAAAAATGTAAATATTCACACAGAATCTCTATAAACATGTAAATATTTACACATAATCTGTATAAACATGTAAATATTTACACAGAATCTGTATAAACCTGTAAATATTTAGAAAGAATCTGTATAAACATGTCAATATTTACACAGAATCTGTATACACATGTAAATATTTACACAGAATCTGTATGAACATGTAAATATTGACACAGAATCTGTATAAACATGTCAATATTTACACAGAATCTGCGCAAACATGTAAATATTTACACAGAATCTGTAAAAACCAGTAAATATTTACACAGAATCTGTATATACCTGTAAATATTTACACAGAATCTGTATGAACATGCAAATATTTACACAGAATCTGTATGAACATGTAAATATTTACAGAGAATCTGTATGAACGTGTAAATATTTACACAGAATCTGTATGAACATGTAAATGTTTACACAGACTCTGTATATACTTGTAAATATTTACACAGGATCAGAATGAACATGTAAATATTTACACTGAATCTGTATGAAATTGTACATGTTTACACAGAATCTGAATAAACATGTAAATATTTACACAGAATCTGTATAAACCTGTAAATATTTACACAGAATCTGTATGAACATGTAAATATTTACACAGAATCTGTATGAACATGTAAATATTTACACAGAATCTGTATAAAAATGTAAATTTTTACACAGAATCTGTATAAACATGTAAATATTTACACAGAATCTGTATAAACATGTAAATATTTACACAGAATCTCTATAAACATGTAAATATATACACAGTATGTGTGAACATGTAAATATTTACACAGAATGTGTATAAACATGTAAATGTTTACACAGAATCTGTAAAAACCAGTAAATGTTTACACAAAATCTTTAAATCCTGTAAATATTTACACAGAATCTGTATAAACATGTCAATATTTACACAGAATCTGTATAAACATGTAAATATTTACACAGAATCTGTTCGAGCATGTAAATATTTACACCGAATCTGTATAAACATGTAAATATTCACACAGAATCTCTATAAACATGTAAATATTAACACAGAATCTGTATAAACATGTCAATATTTACACAGAATCTGTATAAACATGTAAATATTTACACAGAATCTGTAAAACCCAGTAAATATTTACAAAGAATCTTTAAAAACCTGTAAATATTTACACAGTATCTGTATAAACATGTCAATAATTACACAGAATCTGTATAAACATGTCAATATTTACACAGAATCAGTATAAACATGAAAATATTTACACAGAATCTGTATAAACACGTTAATATTTACACAGAATTTTTATAAACATGTAAATATTTACACAGAATCTTTATAAACATGTAAATATTTACACATAATCTGTATAAATATGTAAATATTTACAAAGAATCTGTATAAAAATGTAAATATTTACACAGAATATGTATAAACATGTAAATATTCACACAGAATCTGTATAAACATGTAAATATTTACACAGAATCTGTATAAACATGTAAATATTTACACAGACTCTGTATTAACATGTCAATATTTACACAGAATCTGTATAAACATGTAAATATTTACACAGAATCTGTTCGGACATGTAAATATTTACACCGAATCTTTATAAACATGTAAATATTTAGACAGAATCAGTATAAACATGTAAATATTTACACAGAATCTGTATAAACATGTAAATATTTACACAGAGTCTGTATTAACATGTAAATATTTACACATAATCTGTATAAACATGTAAATATTTACACAGAATCTGTATAAACATGTAAATATTTAGAAAGAATCTGTATAAACATGTCAATATTTACACAGAATCTGTATAAACATGTAAATATTTACACAGAATCTGTATGAACATGTAAATATTGACACAGAATCTGTATAAACATGTCAATATTTACACAGAATCTGCGTAAACATGTAAATATTTACACAGAATCTGTAAAAACCATTAAATATTTACACAGAATCTTTATATACCTGTAAATATTTACACAGAATCTGTATGAACATGTAAATATTTACACAGAATCTGTATGAACATGTAAATATTTACAGAGAATCTGTATGAACGTGTAAATATTTACACAGAATCTGTATGAACATGTAAATGTTTACACAGACTCTGTATATACTTGTAAATATCTACACAGGATCAGTATGAACATGTAAATATTTACACTGAATCTGTATGAAATTGTAAATGTTTACACAGAATCAGAATCAACATGTAAATATTTACACAGAAACTCTATAAACATGTAAATATTTACCAGAATCTGTAAAAACATGTAAATATTTACACAGAATCTGTATAAACATGAAAATAATTACAAAGAATCTGTGTAAACATGTAAATATTAACACAGAATCAGTATAAACATGTAAATATTTACACACAATCTGTGTAAACATGTAAATATTTCTACAGAATGTGTATGAACATGTAAATATTTACACAGAATGTATATAAACATGTAAATATTTACACAGAATCTGTAAAAACCAGCAAATATTTACACAGAATCTTTAAATCCTGTAAATATTTACACAGAATCTGTATAAACATGTCAATATTTACAAAGAATCTGTATAAACATGTCAATATTTACACAGAATGTGTATGAACATGAAAATATTTACACAGAATCTGTATAAACATGTTAATATTTAAACAGAATCTTTATAAACATGTAAATATTTACACAGAATCGGTATAAATATGTAAATATTTACATAGAATCTGTATAAACATGTAAATATTTACACAGAATCTGTATAAAAATGTAAATATTCACACAGAATCGCTATAAACATGTAAATATTTACACATAATCTGTATAAACATGTCAATATTTACACAGAATCTGTATAAACATGTAAATATTTAGAAAGAATCTGTATAAACATGTCAATATTTACACAGAATCTGTATAAACATGTAAATATTTACACAGAATCTGTATGAACATGTAAATATTGACACAGAATCTGTATAAACATGTCAATATTTACACAGAATCTGCGTAAACATGTAAATATTTACACAGAATCTGTAAAAACCAGTAAATATTTACACAGAATCTTTAAATCCTGTAAATATTTACACAGAATCTGTATGAACATGTCAATATTTACACAGAATCTGTATAAACATGTAAATATTTACACTGAATCTGTATTAATATGTCAATATTTACACAGAATCTGTATAAACATGTAAATATTTACAAAGAATCTGTATAAACATGTTAATATTTACACAGAATTTTTATAAACATGTAAATATTTACACAGAATCTTTATAAACATGTAAATATTTACACAGAATCTGTATAAATATGTAAATATTTACAAAGAATCTGTATAAAAATGTAAATATTTACACAGAATATGTATAAACATGTAAATATTCACAAAGAATCTGAATAAACATGTAAATATTTACACAGAATCTGTATAAACATGTAAATATTTACACAGAATCTGTATAAACATGTAAATATTTACACAGAATCTGTTCCAGCATGTAAATATTTACACCGAATCTTTATATACATGTAAATATTTAGACAGAATCAGTATAAACATGTAAATGTTTACACAGAATCAGTATAAACATGTAAATATTTACACAGAATCTGTATAAACATGTAAATATTTACACAGTATCTGTATAAACATGTAAATATTTACACACAATCTGTATAAACATGTAAATATTTACACAGAATCTGTATGAACATGTAAATATTTACACAGAATCTCTATGAACATGTAAATATTTACAGAGAATCTGTATGAACGTGTAAATATTTACACAGAATCTGTATGAACATGTAAATGTTTACACAGACTCTGTATATACTTGTAAATATTTACACAGGATCAGTATGAACATGTAAATATTTACACTGAATCTGTATGAAATTGTAAATGTTTACACAGAATCTGAATAAACATGTAAATATTTACACAGAAACTCTATAAACATGTAAATATTTACCAGAATCTGTAAAAACATGTAAATATTTACACAGAATCTGTATAAACATGAAAATAATTACAAAGAATCTGTGTGAACATGTAAATATTAACACAGAATCAGTATAAACATGTAAATACTTACACACAATCTGTGTAAACATGTAAATATTTCTACAGAATGTGTATGAACATGTAAATATTTACACAGGATGTATATAAACATGCAAATATTTACACAGAATCTGTAAAAACCAGCAAATATTTACACAGAATCTTTAAATCCTGTAAATATTTACACAGAATCTGTATAAACATGTCAATATTTACAAAGAATCTGTATAAACATGTCAATATTTACAAAGAATGTGTATGAACATGAAAATATTTACACAGAATCTGTATAAACATGTTAATATTTAAACAGAATCTTTATAAACATGTAAATATTTACACAGAATCGGTATAAATATGTAAATATTTACACAGAATCTGTATAAACATGTAAATATTTACACAGAATCTGTATAAAAATGTAAATATTCACACAGAATCTCTATAAACATGTAAATATTTACACATAATCTGTATAAACATGTAAATATTTACACAGAATCTGTATAAACATGTAAATATTTAGAAAGAATCTGTATAAACATGTCAATATTTACACAGAATCTGTATACACATGTAAATATTTACACAGAATCTGTATGAACATGTAAATATTGACACAGAATCTGTTTAAACATGTCAATATTTACACAGAATCTGCGTAAACATGTAAATATTTACACAGAATCTGTAAAAACCAGTAAATATTTACACAGAATCTGTATATACCTGTAAATATTTACACAGAATCTGTATGAACATGTAAAGATTTACACAGAATCTGTAAAAACCTGTAAATATTTACAGAGAATCTGTATAAACACGTTAATATTTACACAGAATTTTTATAAACATGTAAATATTTACACAGAATCTTTATAAACATGTAAATATTTACACATAATCTGTATAAATATGTAAATATTTACAAAGAATCTGTATAAAAATGTAAATATTTACACAGAATATGTATAAACATGTAAATATTCACACAGAATCTGTATAAACATGTAAATATTTACACAGAATCTTCATAAACATGTAAATATTTACACAGACTCTGTATTAACATGTCAATATTTACACAGAATCTGTATAAACATGTAAATATTTACACAGAATCTGTTCGGGCATGTAAATATTTACACCGAATCTTTATAAACATGTAAATATTTAGACAGAATCAGTATAAACATGTAAATATTTACACAGAATCTGTATAAACATGTAAATATTTACACAGAATCTGTATTAACATGTAAATATTTACACATAATCTGTATAAACATGTAAATATTTACACAGAATCTGTATAAACATGTAAATATTTAGAAGGAATCTGTATAAACATGTCAATATTTACACAGAATCTGTATAAACATGTAAATATTTACACAGAATCTGTATGAACATGTAAATATTGACACAGAATCTGTATAAACATGTCAATATTTACACAGAATCTGCGTAAACATGTAAATATTTACACAGAATCTGTAAAAACCAGTAAATATTTACACAGAATCTGTATATACCTGTAAATATTTACACAGAATCTGTATGAACATGTAAATATTTACACAGAATCTGTATGAACATGTAAATATTTACAGAGAATCTGTATGAAAGTGTAGATATTTACACAGAATCTGTATGAACATGTAAATGTTTACACAGACTCTCTATATACTTGTAAATATTTACACAGGATCAGTATGAACATGTAAATATTTACACTGAATCTGTATGAAATTGTAAATGTTTACACAGAATCTGAATAAACATGTAAATATTTACACAGAAACTCTATAAACATGTAAATATTTACCAGAATCTGTAAAAACATGTAAATATTTACACAGAATCTGTATAAACATGAAAATAATTACAAAGAATCTGTGGGAACATGTAAATATTAACACAGAATCAGTATAAACATGTAAATATTTACACACAATCTGTGTAAACATGTAAATATTTCTACAGAATGTGTATGAACATGTAAATATTTACACAGAATGTATATAAACATGTAAATATTTACACAGAATCTGTAAAAACCAGCAAATATTTACACAGAATCTTTAAATCCTGTAAATATTTACACAGAATCTGTATAAACATGTCAATATTTACAAAGAATCTGTATAAACATGTCAATATTTACACAGAATGTGTATGAACATGAATATATTTACACAGAATCTGTATAAACATGTTAATATTTAAACAGAATCTTTCTAAACATGTAAATATTTACACAGAATCGGTATAAATATGTAAATATTTACACAGAATCTGTATAAACATGTAAATATTTACACAGAATCTGTATAAAAATGTAAATATTCACACAGAATCTCTATAAACATGTAAATATTTACACATAATCTGTATAAACATGTAAATATTTACACAGAATCTGTATAAACCTGTAAATATTTAGAAAGAATCTGTATAAACATGTCAATATTTACACAGAATCTGTATACACATGTAAATATTTACACAGAATCTGTATGAACATGTAAATATTGACACAGAATCTGTATAAACATGTCAATATTTACACAGAATCTGCGCAAACATGTAAATATTTACACAGAATCTGTAAAAACCAGTAAATATTTACACAGAATCTGTATATACCTGTAAATATTTACACAGAATCTGTATGAACATGCAAATATTTACACAGAATCTGTATGAACATGTAAATATTTACAGAGAATCTGTATGAACGTGTAAATATTTACACAGAATCTGTATGAACATGTAAATGTTTACACAGACTCTGTATATACTTGTAAATATTTACACAGGATCAGAATGAACATGTAAATATTTACACTGAATCTGTATGAAATTGTACATGTTTACACAGAATCTGAATAAACATGTAAATATTTACACAGAATCTGTATAAACCTGTAAATATTTACACAGAATCTGTATGAACATGTAAATATTTACACAGAATCTGTATGAACATGTAAATATTTACACAGAATCTGTATAAAAATGTAAATTTTTACACAGAATCTGTATAAACATGTAAATATTTACACAGAATCTGTATAAACATGTAAATATTTACACAGAATCTCTATAAACATGTAAATATATACACAGTATGTGTGAACATGTAAATATTTACACAGAATGTGTATAAACATGTAAATGTTTACACAGAATCTGTAAAAACCAGTAAATGTTTACACAAAATCTTTAAATCCTGTAAATATTTACACAGAATCTGTATAAACATGTCAATATTTACACAGAATCTGTATAAACATGTAAATATTTACACAGAATCTGTTCGAGCATGTAAATATTTACACCGAATCTGTATAAACATGTAAATATTCACACAGAATCTCTATAAACATGTAAATATTAACACAGAATCTGTATAAACATGTCAATATTTACACAGAATCTGTATAAACATGTAAATATTTACACAGAATCTGTAAAACCCAGTAAATATTTACAAAGAATCTTTAAAAACCTGTAAATATTTACACAGTATCTGTATAAACATGTCAATAATTACACAGAATCTGTATAAACATGTCAATATTTACACAGAATCAGTATAAACATGAAAATATTTACACAGAATCTGTATAAACACGTTAATATTTACACAGAATTTTTATAAACATGTAAATATTTACACAGAATCTTTATAAACATGTAAATATTTACACATAATCTGTATAAATATGTAAATATTTACAAAGAATCTGTATAAAAATGTAAATATTTACACAGAATATGTATAAACATGTAAATATTCACACAGAATCTGTATAAACATGTAAATATTTACACAGAATCTGTATAAACATGTAAATATTTACACAGACTCTGTATTAACATGTCAATATTTACACAGAATCTGTATAAACATGTAAATATTTACACAGAATCTGTTCGGACATGTAAATATTTACACCGAATCTTTATAAACATGTAAATATTTAGACAGAATCAGTATAAACATGTAAATATTTACACAGAATCTGTATAAACATGTAAATATTTACACAGAGTCTGTATTAACATGTAAATATTTACACATAATCTGTATAAACATGTAAATATTTACACAGAATCTGTATAAACATGTAAATATTTAGAAAGAATCTGTATAAACATGTCAATATTTACACAGAATCTGTATAAACATGTAAATATTTACACAGAATCTGTATGAACATGTAAATATTGACACAGAATCTGTATAAACATGTCAATATTTACACAGAATCTGCGTAAACATGTAAATATTTACACAGAATCTGTAAAAACCATTAAATATTTACACAGAATCTTTATATACCTGTAAATATTTACACAGAATCTGTATGAACATGTAAATATTTACACAGAATCTGTATGAACATGTAAATATTTACAGAGAATCTGTATGAACGTGTAAATATTTACACAGAATCTGTATGAACATGTAAATGTTTACACAGACTCTGTATATACTTGTAAATATCTACACAGGATCAGTATGAACATGTAAATATTTACACTGAATCTGTATGAAATTGTAAATGTTTACACAGAATCAGAATCAACATGTAAATATTTACACAGAAACTCTATAAACATGTAAATATTTACCAGAATCTGTAAAAACATGTAAATATTTACACAGAATCTGTATAAACATGAAAATAATTACAAAGAATCTGTGTAAACATGTAAATATTAACACAGAATCAGTATAAACATGTAAATATTTACACACAATCTGTGTAAACATGTAAATATTTCTACAGAATGTGTATGAACATGTAAATATTTACACAGAATGTATATAAACATGTAAATATTTACACAGAATCTGTAAAAACCAGCAAATATTTACACAGAATCTTTAAATCCTGTAAATATTTACACAGAATCTGTATAAACATGTCAATATTTACAAAGAATCTGTATAAACATGTCAATATTTACACAGAATGTGTATGAACATGAAAATATTTACACAGAATCTGTATAAACATGTTAATATTTAAACAGAATCTTTATAAACATGTAAATATTTACACAGAATCGGTATAAATATGTAAATATTTACATAGAATCTGTATAAACATGTAAATATTTACACAGAATCTGTATAAAAATGTAAATATTCACACAGAATCGCTATAAACATGTAAATATTTACACATAATCTGTATAAACATGTCAATATTTACACAGAATCTGTATAAACATGTAAATATTTAGAAAGAATCTGTATAAACATGTCAATATTTACACAGAATCTGTATAAACATGTAAATATTTACACAGAATCTGTATGAACATGTAAATATTGACACAGAATCTGTATAAACATGTCAATATTTACACAGAATCTGCGTAAACATGTAAATATTTACACAGAATCTGTAAAAACCAGTAAATATTTACACAGAATCTTTAAATCCTGTAAATATTTACACAGAATCTGTATGAACATGTCAATATTTACACAGAATCTGTATAAACATGTAAATATTTACACTGAATCTGTATTAATATGTCAATATTTACACAGAATCTGTATAAACATGTAAATATTTACAAAGAATCTGTATAAACATGTTAATATTTACACAGAATTTTTATAAACATGTAAATATTTACACAGAATCTTTATAAACATGTAAATATTTACACAGAATCTGTATAAATATGTAAATATTTACAAAGAATCTGTATAAAAATGTAAATATTTACACAGAATATGTATAAACATGTAAATATTCACAAAGAATCTGAATAAACATGTAAATATTTACACAGAATCTGTATAAACATGTAAATATTTACACAGAATCTGTATAAACATGTAAATATTTACACAGAATCTGTTCCAGCATGTAAATATTTACACCGAATCTTTATATACATGTAAATATTTAGACAGAATCAGTATAAACATGTAAATGTTTACACAGAATCAGTATAAACATGTAAATATTTACACAGAATCTGTATAAACATGTAAATATTTACACAGTATCTGTATAAACATGTAAATATTTACACACAATCTGTATAAACATGTAAATATTTACACAGAATCTGTATGAACATGTAAATATTTACACAGAATCTGTATGAACATGTAAATATTTACACAGAATCTGTATGAACGTGTAAATATTTACACAGAATCTGTATGAACATGTAAATGTTTACACAGACTCTGTATATACTTGTAAATATTTACACAGGATCTGTATGAACATGTAAATATTTACACTGAATCTGTATGAAATTGTAAATGTTTACACAGAATCTGAATAAATATGTAAATATTTACACAGAACCTCTATAAACATGTAAATATTTACCAGAATCTGTAAAAACATGTAAATATTTACACAGAATCTGTATAAACATGAAAATAATTACAAAGAATCTGTGTGAACATGTAAATATTAACACAGAATCAGTATGAACATGTAAATATTTACACACAATCTGTGTAAACATGTAAATATTTCTACAGAATGTGTATGAACATGTAAATATTTACACAGAATGTATATAAACAGGTAAATATTTACACAGAATCTGTAAAAACCAGCAAATATTTACACAGAATCTTTAAATCCTGTAAATATTTACACAGAATCTGTATAAACATGTCAATATTTACAAAGAATCTGTATAAACATGTCAATATTTACACAGAATGTGTATGAACATGAAAATATTTACACAGAATCTGTATAAACATGTTAATATTTAAACAGAATCTTTATAAACATGTAAATATTTACACAGAATCTGTATAAATATGTAAATATTTACACAGAATCTGTATAAACATGTAAATATTTACACAGAATCTGTATAAAAATGTAAATATTCACACAGAATCTCTACAAACATGTAAATATTTACACAGAATCTGTATAAACATGTCAATATTTACACAGAATCTGTATAAACATGTAAATATTTACACAGAATCTGTATGAACATGTCAATATTTACACAGAATCTATATGAACATGTAAATATTTACACAGAATCTGTATAAACATGTCAATATTTACACAGAATCTGCGTAAACATGTAAATATTTACACAGAATCTGTAAAAACCAGTAAATATTTACACAGAATCTGTATATACCTGTAAATATTTACACAGAATCTGTATGAACATGTAAATATTTACACAGAATCTGTATGAACATGTAAATATTTACAGAGAATCTGTATGAAAGTGTAAATATTTACACAGAATCTGTATGAACATGTAAATGTTTACACAGACTATGTATATACTTGTAAATATTTACACAGGATCAGTATGAACATGTAAATATTTACACTGAATCTGTATGAAATTGTAAATGTTTACACAGAATCTGAATAAACATGTAAATATTTACACAGAAACTCTATAAACATGTAAATATTTACCAGAATCTGTAAAAACATGTAAATATTTACACAGAATCTGTATAAATATGAAAATAATTACAAAGAATCTGTGAGAACATGTAAATATTAACACAGAATCATAATAAACATGTAAATATTTACACACAATCTGTGTAAACATGTAAATATTTCTACAGAATGTGTATGAACATGTAAATATTTACACAGAATGTATATAAACATGTGAATATTTACACAGAATCTGTAAAAACCAGCAAATATTTACACAGAATCTTTAAATCCTGTAAATATTTACACAGAATCTGTATAAACATGTCAATATTTACAAAGAATCTGTATAAACATGTCAATATTTACACAGAATGTGTATGAACATGAAAATATTTACACAGAGTCTGTATAAACATGTTAATATTTAAACAGAATCTTTATAAACATGTAAATATTTACACAGAATCGGTATAAATATGTAAATATTTACACAGAATCTGTATAAACATGTAAATATTTACACAGAATCTGTATAAAAATGTAAATATTCACACAGAATCTCTATAAACATGTAAATATTTACACAGAATCTGTATAAACATGTCAATATTTACAAAGAATCTGTATAAACATGTAAATATTTACACAGAATCTGTATGAACATGTCAATATTTACACAGAATCTGTATGAACATGTAAACATTTACACAGAATCTGTATAAACATGTCAATATTTACACAGAATCTGCATAAACATGAAAATATTTACACAGAATCTGTATAAACATGTAAATATTTACACAGAATCTGTGTAAACATGTAAATATTTACACAGAATCTGTATAAACCTGTAAATATTTACACAGAATCTGTATGAACATGTAAATATTTACACAGAATCTGTGTAAACATGTAAATATTTACACAGAATCTGTATAAAAATGTAAATTTTTACACAGAATCTGTATAAACATGTAAATATTTACAGAGAATCTGTATAAACATGTAAATATTTACACAGAATCTGTATAAACATGTAAATATTTTCACAGTATGTGTGAACATGTAAATATTTACACAGAATGTGTATAAACATGTAAATATTTACACAGAATCTGTAAAAACCAGTAAATATTTACACAGAATCTTTAAATCCTGTAAATATTTACACAGAATCTGTATGAACATGTCAATATTTACACAGAATCTGTATAAACATGTAAATATTTACACTGAATCTGTATTAACATGTCAATATTTACACAGAATCTGTATAAACATGTAAATATTTACAAAGAATCTGTATAAACATGTTAATATTTACACAGAATTTTTATAAACATGTAAATATTTACACAGAATCTTTATAAACATGTAAATATTTACACAGAATCTGTATAAATATGTAAATATTTACAAAGAATCTGTATAAAAATGTAAATATTTACACAGAATATGTATAAACATGTAAATATTCACAAAGAATCTGAATAAACATGTAAATATTTACACAGAATCTGTATAAACATGTAAATATTTACACAGAATCTGTATAAACATGTAAATATTTACACAGAATCTGTAAAAACCAGCAAATATTTACACAGAATCTTTAAATCCTGTAAATATTTACACAGAATCTGTATAAACATGTCAATATTTACAAAGAATCTGTATAAACATGTCAATATTTACACAGAATGAGTATGAACATGAAAATATTTACACAGAATCTGTATAAACATGTTAATATTTAAACAGAATCTTTATAAACATGTAAATATTTACACAGAATCTGTATAAATATGTAAATATTTACACAGAATCTGTATAAACATGTAAATATTTACACAGAATCTGTATAAAAATGTAAATATTCACACAGAATCTCTATAAACATGTAAATATTTACACAGAATCTGTATAAACATGTCAATATTTACACAGAATCTGTATAAACATGTAAATATTTACACAGAATCTGTATGAACATGTCAATATTTACACAGAATCTGTATGAACATGTAAATATTTACACAGAATCTGTATAAACATGTCAATATTTACACAGAATCTGCATAAACATGAAAATATTTACACAGAATCTGTATAAACATGTAAATATTTACACAGAATCTGTATAAACATGTAAATATTTACACAGAATCTGTAAACCTGTAAATATTTACACAGAATCTGTATGAACATGTAAATATTTACACAGAATCTGTATAAACATGTAAATATTTACACAGAATCTGTATAAAAATGTAAATTTTTACACAGAATCTGTATAAACATGTAAATATTTTCACAGAATCTGTATAAACATGTAAATATTTACACAGAATCTCTATAAACATGTAAATATATACACAGTATGTGTGAACATGTAAATATTTACACAGAATGTGTATAAACATGTAAATATTTACACAGAATCTGTAAAAACCAGTAAATATTTACACAGAATCTTTAAATCCTGTAAATATTTACACAGAATCTGTATAAACATGTCAATATTTACACCGAATCTGTATAAACATGTAAATATTTAGACAGAATCAGTATAAATATGTAAATATTTACACAGAATCTGTATAAACATGTAAATATTTACACAGAATCTGTATAAACATGTAAATATTTACACAGAATCTGTATAAACATGTAAATATTCACACAGAATCTCTATAAACATGTAAATATTTACACAGAATCTGTATACACATGTCAATATTTACACAGAATCTGTATAAACATGTAAATATTTACAAAGAATCTGTAAAAACCAGTAAATATTTACACAGAATTTTTAAAAACCTGTAAATATTTACACAGTATCTGTATAAACATGTCAATAATTACACAGAATCTGTATAAACATGTCAATATTTACACAGAATCAGTATAAACATGAAAATATTTACACAGAATCTGTATAAACATGTTAATATTTAAACAGAATCTTTATAAACATGTAAATATTTACACAGAATCTGTATAAATATTTAAATATTTACACAGAATCTGTATAAACATGTAAATATTTACACAGAATCTGTATAAAAATGTAAATATTCACACAGAATGTCTATAAACATGTAAATATTTACACAGAATCTGTATAAACATGTCAATATTTACACAGAATCTGTATAAACATGTAAATATTTACACAGAATCTGTATGAACATGTGAATATTTACACAGAATCTGTATGAACATGTAAATATTCACACAGAATCTGTATAAACATGTCAATATTTACACAGAATCAGTATAAACATGAAAATATTTACACAGAATCTGTATAAACACGTTAATATTTACACAGAATTTTTATAAACATGTAAATATTTACAAAGAATCTTTATAAACATGTATATATTTACACAGAATCTGTATAAATATGTGAATATTTACAAAGAATCTGTATAAAAATGTAAATATTTACACAGAATATGTATAAACATGTAAATATTCACACAGAATCTGTATAAACATGTAAATATTTACACAGAATCTGTGTAAACATGTAAATATTTACACAGACTCAGTATTAACATGTCAATATTTACTCAGAATCAGTATAAACATGTAAATATTTACACAGAATCTGTTCGAGCATGTAAATATTTACACCGAATCTTTATAAACATGTAAATATTTAGACAGAATCAATATAAACATGTAAATATTTACACAGAATCTGTATAAACTTGTAAATATTTACACAGAATCTGTATAAACATGTAGATATTTACACATAATCTGTATAAACTTGTAAATATTTACACAGAATCTGTATAAACATGTAAATATTTAGAAAGAATCTGTATAAACATGTAAATATTTACAAAGAATCTGTATAAACATGTAAATATTTACACAGAATCTGTATGAACATGTAAATATTGACACAGAATCTGTATAAACATGTCAATATTTACACAGAATCTGCGTAAACATGTAAATATTTACACAGAATCTGTATAAACATGTAAATATTTACACAGAATCTGTATAAACATGTAAATATTTACACAGAATCTGTAAACCTGTAAATATTTACACAGAATCTGTATGAACATGTAAATATTTACACAGAATCTGTATAAACATGTAAATATTTACACAGAATCTGTATAAAAATGTAAATTTTTACACAGAATCTGTATAAACATGTAAATATTTTCACAGAATCTGTATAAACATGTAAATATTTACACAGAATCTCTATAAACATGTAAATATATACACAGTATGTGTGAACATGTAAATATTTACACAGAATGTGTATAAACATGTAAATATTTACACAGAATCTGTAAAAACCAGTAAATATTTACACAGAATATTTAAATCCTGTAAATATTTACACAGAATCTGTATAAACATGTAAATATTTACACCGAATCTGTATAAACATGTAAATATTTAGACAGAATCAGTATAAACATGTAAATATTTACACAGAATCTGTATAAACATGTAAGTATTTACACAGAATCTGTATAAACATGTAAATATTTACACAGAATCTGTATAAACATGTAAATATTCACACAGAATCTCTATAAACATGTAAATATTTACACAGAATCTGTATACACATGTCAATATTTACACAGAATCTGTATAAATATGTAAATATTTACAAAGAATCTGTAAAAACCAGTAAATATTTACACAGAATCTTTAAAAACCTGTAAATATTTACACAGTATCTGTATAAACATGTCAATAATTACACAGAATCTGTATAAACATGTCAATATTTACACAGAATCAGTATAAACATGAAAATATTTACACAGAATCTGTATAAACATGTTAATATTTAAACAGAATCTTTATAAACATGTAAATATTTACACAGAATCTGTATAAATATTTAAATATTTACACAGAATCTGTATAAACATGTAAATATTTACACAGAATCTGTATAAAAATGTAAATATTCACACAGAATGTCTATAAACATGTAAATATTTACACAGAATCTGTATAAACATGTAAATATTTACACAGAATCTGTATAAACATGTAAATATTTACACAGAATCTGTATAAACATGTAAATATTTACACAGAATCTGTATGAACATGTAAATATTGACACAGAATCTGTATAAACATGTCAATATTTACACAGAATCTGCGTAAACATGTAAATATTTACACAGAATCTGTAAAAACCAGTAAATATTTACACAGAATCTGTATATACCTGTAAATATTTACACAAAATCTGTATGAACATGTAAATATTTACACAGAATCTGTATGAACATGTAAATATTTACAGAAAATCTGTATGAACGTGTAAATATTTACACAGAATCTGTATGAACATGTAAATGTTTACACAGACTCTGTATATACTTGTAAATATTTACACAGGATCAGTATGAACATGTAAATATTTACACTGAATCTGTATGAAATTGTAAATGTTTACACAGAATCTGAATCAACATGTAAATATTTACACAGAAACTCTATAAACATGTAAGTATTTACCAGAATCTGTAAAAACATGTAAATATTTACACAGAATCTGTATAAACATGAAAATAATTACAAAGAATCTGTGTAAACATGTAAATATTAACACAGAATCAGTATAAACATGTAAATATTTACACACAATCTGTGTAAACATGTAAATATTTCTACAGAATGTGTATGAACATGTAAATATTTACACAGAATGTATATAAACATGTAAATATTTACACAGAATCTGTAAAAACCAGCAAATATTTACACAGAATCTTTAAATCCTGTAAATATTTACATAGAATCTGTATAAACATGTCAATATTTACAAAGAATCTGTATAAACATGTCAATATTTACACAGAATATGTATGAACATGAAAATATTTACACAGAATCTGTGTAAACATGTTAATATTTACACAGAATCTTTATAAACTTGTAAATATTTACAAAGAATCTGTATAAATATGTAAATATTTACACAGAAGCTGTATAAATATGTAAATATTTACACAGAATCTGTATAAACATGTAAATATTTACACAGAATCTGTATAAAAATGTAAATATTCACACAGAATCTCTATAAACATGTAAATATTTACACAGAATCTCTATACACATGTCAATATTTACACAGAATCTGTATAAACATGTAAATATTTACAAAGAATCTGTAAAAACCAGTAAATATTTACACAGAATTTTTAAAAACCTGTAAATATTTACACAGTATCTGTATAAACATGTCAATAATTACACAGAATCTGTATAAACATGTCAATATTTACACAGAATCAGTATAAACATGAAAATATTTACACAGAATCTGTATAAACATGTTAATATTTAAACAGAATCTTTATAAACATGTAAATATTTACACAGAATCTGTATAAATATTTAAATATTTACACAGAATCTGTATAAACATGTAAATATTTTCACAGAATCTGTATAAAAATGTAAATATTCACACAGAATGTCTATAAACATGTAAATATTTACACAGAATCTGTATAAACATGTCAATATTTACACAGAATCTGTATAAACATGTAAATATTTACACAGAATCTGTATGAACATGTGAATATTTACACAGAATCTGTATGAACATGTAAATATTTACACAGAATCTGTATAAACATGTCAATATTTACACAGAATCAGTATAAACATGAAAATATTTACACAGAATCTGTATAAACACGTTAATATTTACACAGAATTTTTATAAACATGTAAATATTTACAAAGAATCTTTATAAACATGTATATATTTACACAGAATCTGTATAAATATGTGAATATTTACAAAGAATCTGTATAAAAATGTAAATATTTACACAGAATATGTATAAACATGTAAATATTCACACAGAATCTGTATAAACATGTAAATATTTACACAGAATCTGTGTAAACATGTAAATATTTACACAGACTCAGTATTAACATGTCAATATTTACTCAGAATCAGTATAAACATGTAAATATTTACACAGAATCTGTTCGAGCATGTAAATATTTACACCGAATCTTTATAAACATGTAAATATTTAGACAGAATCAGTATAAACATGTAAATATTTACACAGAATCTGTATAAACTTGTAAATATTTACACAGAATCTGTATAAACATGTAGATATTTACACATAATCTGTATAAACTTGTAAATATTTACACAGAATCTGTATAAACATGTAAATATTTAGAAAGAATCTGTATAAACATGTAAATATTTACAAAGAATCTGTATAAACATGTAAATATTTACACAGAATCTGTATGAACATGTAAATATTGACACAGAATCTGTATAAACATGTCAATATTTACACAGAATCTGCGTAAACATGTAAATATTTACACAGAATCTGTATAAACATGTCAATATTTACACCGAATCTGCATAAACATGAAAATATTTACACAGCATCTGTATAAACATGTAAATATTTACACAGAATCTCTATAAACATGTAAATATATACACAGTATGTGTGAACATGTAAATATTTACACAGAATGTGTATAAACATGTAAATATTTACACAGAATCTGTACAAACATGTAAATATTTACACAGAATCTGTATGAACATCTTAATTTTTACAAAGAATCTGTATGGAAATGTAAACATTTACAAAGAATCAGTATAAAGATGTAAATATGTACACAGAATCTGTATGATCATGTAAAGATTTACACAGAATCTGTAAAAACATGTAAATATTTACACAGAATCTGTATAAAAATGTAAATTTTTACACAGAATCTGTATAAACATGTAAATATTTACACAGAATCTGTATAAACATGTAAATATTTACACAGAATCTGTATAAACATGTAAATATTTTCACAGTATGTGTGAACATGTAAATATTTACACAGAATGTGTATAAACATGTAAATATTTACACAGAATCTGTAAAAACCAGTAAATATTTACACAGAATCTTTAAATCCTGTAAATATTTACACAGAATCTGTATGAACATGTCAATATTTACACTGAATCTGTATAAACATGTAAATATTTACACAGAATCTGTTCGAGCATGTAAATATTTACACTGAATCTGTATAAACATGTAAATATTTAGACAGAATCAGTATAAACGTAAATATTTACACAGAATCTGTATGAACTTGTAAATGTTTACACAGACTCTGTATATACTTGTAAATATTTACACAGGATCTGTATGAACATGTAAATATTTACACTGAATCTGTATGAAATTGTAAATGTTTACAGAGAATCTGAATAAATATGTAAATATTTACACAGAAACTCTATAAACATGTAAATATTTACCACAATCTGTAAAAACATGTAAATATTTACACAGAATCTGTATAAACATGAAAATAATTACAAAGAATCTGTGTGAACATGTAAATATTTACACAGAATCTGTATGAACATGTCAATATTTACACAGAATCTGTATGAACATGTAAATATTTACACAGAATCTGTATAAACATGTCAATATTTACACAGAATCTGCATAAACATGAAAATATTTACACAGAATCTGTATAAACATGTAAATATTTACACAGAATCTGTATAAACATGTAAATATTTACACAGAATCTGTATAAACCTGTAAATATTTACACAGAATCTGTATGAACATGTAAATATTTACACAGAATCTGTATAAACATGTAAATATTTACACAGAATCTGTATAAAAATGTAAATTTTTACACAGAATCTGTATAAACATGTAAATATTTTCACAGAATCTGTATAAACATGTAAATATTTACACAGAATCTCTATAAACATGTAAATATATACACAGTATGTGTGAACATGTAAATATTTACACAGAATGTGTATAAACATGTAAATATTTACACAGAATCTGTAAAAACCAGTAAATATTTACACAGAATCTTTAAATCCTGTAAATATTTACACAGAATCTGTATAAACATGTCAATATTTACACAGAATCTGTATAAACATGTAAATATTTACACAAAATCTGTTCGAGCATGTAAATATTTACACCGAATCTGTATAAACATGTAAATATTAGGCAGAATCAGTATAAACATGTAAATATTTACACAGAATCTGTATAAACATGTAAATATTTACACAGAATCTGTATAAACATGTAAATATTTACACAGAATCTGTATAAACATGTAAATATTCACACAGAATCTCTATAAACATGTAAATATTTACACAGAATCTGTATAAACATGTCAATATTTACACAGAATCTGTATAAACATGTAAATATTTACAAAGAATCTGTAAAAACCAGTAAATATTTACACAGAATCTTTAAAAACCTGTAAATATTTACACAGTATCTGTATAAACATGTCAATAATTACACAGAATCTGTATAAACATGTCAATATTTACACAGAATCAGTATAAACATGAAAATATTTACACAGAATCTGTATAAACATGTTAATATTTACACAGAATTTTTATAAACATGTAAATATTTACACAGAATCTTTATAAACGTGTAAATATTTACACAGAATCTGTATAAATATGTGAATATTTACAAAGAATCTGTATAAAAATGTAAATATTTACACGGAATATGTATAAACATGTAAATATTCACACAGAATCTGTATAAACATGTAAATATTTACACAGAATCTGTATAAACATGTAAATATTCACACAGACTCTGTATTAACATGTCAATATTTACACAGACTCTGTATTAACATGTCAATATTTACACAGAATCTGTATAAACATGTAAATATTTAAATAGAATCTGTATAAACATGTCAATATTTACACAGAATCTGTATAAACATGTAAATATTTACACAGAATCTGTATTAACATGTAAATATTGACACAGAATCTGTATAAACATGTCAATATTTACACAGAATCTGCGTAAACATGTAAATATTTACACAGAATCTGTAAAAACCAGTAAATATTTACACAGAATCTGTATATACCTGTAAATATTTACACAGAATCTGTATGAACATGTAAATATTTACACAGAATCTGTATGAACATGTAAATATTTACAGAGAATCTGTATGAACGTGTAAATACTTACACAGAATCTGTATGAACATGTAAATGTTTACACAGACTCTGTATATACTTGTAAATATTTACACAGGATCAGTATGAACATGTAAATATTTACACTGAATCTGTATGAAATTGTAAATGTTTACACAGAATCAGAATAAACATGTAAATATTTACACAGAAACTCTATAAACATGTAAATATTTACCAGAATCTGTAAAAACATGTAAATATTTACACAGAATCTGTATAAACATGAAAATAATTACAAAGAATCTGTGTAAACATGTAAATATTAACACAGAATCAGTATAAACATGTAAATATTTACACACAATCTGTGTAAACATGTAAATATTTCTACAGAATGTGTATGAACATGTAAATATTTACACAGAATGTATATAAACATGTAAATATTTACACAGAATCTGTAAAAACCAGCAAATATTTACACAGAATCTTTAAATCCTGTAAATATTTACACAGAATCTGTATAAACATGTCAATATTTACAAAGAATCTGTATAAACATGTCAATATTTACACAGAATATGTATGAACATGAAAATATTTACACAGAATCTGTATAAACATGTTAATATTTACACAGAATCTTTATAAACTTGTAAATATTTACACAGAATCTGTATAAATATGTAAATATTTATACAGAATCTGTATAAACATGTAAATATTTACACAGAATCTGTATAAAAATGTAAATATTCACACAGAATCTCTATAAACATGTAAATATTTACACAGAATCTGTATAAACATGTCAATATTTACACAGAATCTGTATACACATGTAAATATTTACACAGAATCTGTATAAACATGTCAATATTTACAGAGAATCTGTATAAACATGTCAATATTTACACAGAATCTGTATGAACATGTCAATATTTACACAGAATCTGTATGAACATGTAAATATTTACACAGAATCTGTATAAACATGTCAATATTTACACCGAATCTGCATAAACATGAAAATATTTACACAGAATCTGCATAAACATGTAAATATTTACACAGAATCTGTATGAACATGTAAATATTTACACAGAATCTGTATAAACCTGTAAATATTTACACAGAATCTGTATGAACATGTAAATATTTACACAGAATCTGTATAAACATGTAAATATGTACACAGAATCTGTATAAAAATGTAAATTTTTACACAGAATCTGTATAAACATGTAAATATTTACACAGAATCTGTATAAACATGTAAATATTTACACAGAATCTCTATAAACATGTAAATATATACACAGTATGTGTGAACATGTAAATATTTACACAGAATGTGTATAAACATGTAAATATTTACACAGAATCTGTACAAACATGTAAATACTTACACAGAATCTGTATGAACATCTTAATTTTTACAAAGAATCTGTATGGAAATGTAAACATTTACAAAGAATCATTATAAAGATGTAAATATGTACACAGAATCTGTATGATCATGTAAAGATTTACACAGAATCTGTAAAAACCTGTAAATATTTACACAGAATCTGTATAAAAATGTAAATTTTTACACAGAATCTCTATAAACATGTAAATATTTACACAGAATCTGTATAAACATGTAAATATTTACACAGAATCTGTATAAACATGTAAATATTTTCACAGTATGTGTGAACATGTAAATATTTACACAGAATGTGTATAAACATGTAAATATTTACACAGAATCTGTAAAAACCAGTAAATATTTACACAGAATCTTTAAATCCTGTAAATATTTACACAGAATCTGTATGAACATGTAAATATTTACACAGAATCTGTATAAACATGTAAATATTTACACAGAATCTGTTCGAGCATGTAAATATTTACACTGAATGTGTATAAACATGTAAATATTTAGACAGAATCAGTATAAACATAAATATTTACACAGAATCTGTATGAACATGTAAATGTTTACACAGACTCTGTATATACATGTAAATATTTACACAGGATCTGTATGAACATGTAAATATTTACACTGAATCTGTATGAAATTGTAAATGTTTACACAGTATCTGAATAAATATGTAAATATTTACACAGAAACTCTATAAACATGTAAATATTTACCAGAATCTGTAAAAACATGTAAATATTTACACAGAATCTGTATAAACATGAAAATAATTACAAAGAATCTGTGTGAACATGTAAATATTAACACAGAATCAGTATAAACATGTAAATATTAACACACAATCTGTGTAAACATGTAAATATTTCTACAGAATGTGTATGAACATGTAAATATTTACACAGAATGTATATAAACATGTAAATATTTACACAGAATCTGTAAAAACCAGCAAATATTTACACAGAATCTTTAAATCCTGTAAATATTTACACAGAATCTGTATAAACATGTCAATATTTACAAAGAATCTGTATAAACATGTCAATATTTACACAGAATATGTATGAACATGAAAATATTTACACAGAATCTGTATAAACATGTTAATATTTACACAGAATCTTTATAAACTTTTAAATATTTACACAGAATCTCTTTAAATATGTAAATATTTATACAGAATCTGTATAAACATGTAAATATTTACACAGAATCTGTATAAAAATGTAAATATTCACACAGAATCTCTATAAACATGTAAATATTTACACAGAATCTGTATAAACATGTCAATATTTACACAGAATCTGTACACACATGTAAATATTTACACAGAATCTGTATAAACATGTCAATATTTACACAGAATCTGTATAAACATGTCAATATTTACACAGAATCTGTATGAACATGTCAATATTTACACAGAATCTGTATGAAAATGTAAATATTTACACAGAATCTGTATAAACATGTCAATATTTACACCGAATCTGCATAAACATGAAAATATTTACACAGAATCTGCATAAACCTGTAAATATTTACACAGAATCTGTATAAACATGTAAATATTTACACAGAATCTGTATAAACCTGTAAATATTTACACAGAATCTGTATGAACATGTAAATATTTACACAGAATCTGTATAAACATGTAAATATTTACACAGAAACTGTATAAAAATGTAAATTTTTACACAGAATCTGTATAAACATGTAAATATTTACACAGAATCTGTATAAACATGTAAATATTTACACAGAATCTGTATAAACATGTAAATATATACACAGTATGTGTGAACATGTAAATATTTACACAGAATGTGTATAAACATGTAAATATTTACACAGAATCTGTACAAACATGTAAATACTTACACAGAATCTGTATGAACATCTTAATTTTTACAAAGAATCTGTATGGAAATGTAAACATTTACAAAGAATCAGTATAAAGATGTAAATATGTACACAGAATCTGTATGATCATGTAAAGATTTACACAGAATCTGTAAAAACCTGTAAATATTTACACAGAATCTGTATAAAAATGTAAATTTTTACACAGAATCTGTATAAACATGTAAATATTTACACAGAATCTGTATAAACATGTAAATATTTACACAGAATCTGTATAAACATGTAAATATTTTCACAGTATGTGTGAACATGTAAATATTTACACAGAATGTGTATAAACATGTAAATATTTACACAGAATCTGTATGAACATGTCAATATTTACACAGAATCTGTATAAACATGTAAATATTTACACAGAATCTGTTCGAGCATGTAAATATTTACACTGAATGTGTATAAACATGTAAATATTTAGACAGAATCAGTATAAACATAAATATTTACACAGAATCTGTATGAACATGTAAATGTTTACACAGACTCTGTATATACATGTAAATATTTACACAGGATCTGTATGAACATGTAAATATTTACACTGAATCTGTATGAAATTGTAAATGTTTACACAGAATCTGAATAAATATGTAAATATTTACACAGAAACTCTATAAACATGTAAATATTTACCAGAATCTGTAAAAACATGTAAATATTTACACAGAATCTGTATAAACATGAAAATAATTACAAAGAATCTGTGTAAACATGTAAATATTAACACAGAATCAGTATAAACATGTAAATATTAACACACAATCTGTGTAAACATGTAAATATTTCTACAGAATGTGTATGAACATGTAAATATTTACACAGAATGTATATAAACATGTAAATATTTACACAGAATCTGTAAAAACCAGCAAATATTTACACAGAATCTTTAAATCCTGTAAATATTTACACAGAATCTGTATAAACATGTCAATATTTACAAAGGATCTGTATAAACATGTCAATATTTACACAGAATGTGTATGAACATGAAAATATTTACACAGAATCTGTATAAACATGTTAATATTTAAACAGAATCTTTATAAACATGTAAATATTTACACAGAATCTGTATAAATATGTAAATATTTACACAGAATCTGTATAAACATGTAAATATTTACACAGAATCTGTATAAAAATGTAAATATTCACACAGAATCTCTATAAACATGTAAATATTTACACAGAATCTGTATAAGCATGTCAATATTTACACAGAATCTGTATAAACATGTAAATATTTACACAGAATCTGTATGAACATGTCAATATTTACACAGAATCTCTATGAACATGTAAATATTTACACAGAATCTGTATAAACATGTCAATATTTACACAGAATCTGCATAAACATGAAAATATTTACACAGAATCTGTATAAACATGTAAATATTTACACAGAATTTGTATAAACATGTAAATATTTACACAGAATCTGTTCGAGCATGCAAATATTTACACCGAATCTGTATAAACATGTAAATATTTAGACAGAATCAATATAAACATGTAAATATTTACGCAGAATCTGTATAAACATGTAAATATTTACACAGAATCTGTATAAACATGTAAATATTTACACAGAATCTGTATAAACATTTAAATATTCACACAGAATCTCTATAAACATGTAAATATTTACACAAAATCTGTATAAACATGTCAATATTTACACAGAATCTGTATAAACATGTAAATATTTACAAAGAATCTGTAAAAACCAGTAAATATTTACACAGAATCTTTAAAAACCTGTAAATATTTACACGGTATCTGTATAAACATGTCAATAATTACACAGAATCTGTATAAACATGTCAATATTTACACAGAATCAGTATAAACATGAAAATATTTACACAGAATCTGTATAAACATGTTAATATTTACACAGAATTTTTATAAACATGTAAATATTTACACAGAATCTTTATAAACATGTAAATATTTACACAGAATCTGTATAAATATGTGAATATTTACAAAGAATCTGTATAAAAATGTAAATATTTACACAGAATATGTATAAACATGTAAATATTCACACAGAATCTGTATAAACATGTAAATATTTACACAGAATCTGTATAAACATGTAAATATTTACACAGACTCTGTATTAACATGTCAATATTTACACGGAATCTCTTCGAGCATGTAAATATTTACACCGAATCTTTATAAACATGTAAATATTTAGACAGAATCAGTATAAACATGTAAATATTTACACAGAATCTGTATAAACATGTAAATATTTACACAGAATCTGTATAAACATGTAAATATTTACCCAGAATCTGTATGAACATGTAAATATTGACACAGAATCTGTATAAACATGTCAATATTTACACAGAATCTGCGTAAACATGTAAATATTTACACAGAATCTGTAAAAACAAGTAAATATTTACACAGAATCTGTATATACCTGTAAATATTTACACAGAATCTGTATGAACATGTAAATATTTACACAGAATCTGTATGAACATGTAAATATTTACAGAGAATCTGTATGAACGTGTAAATATTTACACAGAATCTGTATGAACATGTAAATGTTTACACAGACTCTGTATATACTTGTAAATATTTACACAGGATCAGTATGAACATGTAAATATTTACACTGAATCTGTATGAAATTGTAAATGTTTACACAGAATCTGAATAAACGTGTAAATATTTACACAGAAACTCTATAAACATGTAAATATTTACCAGAATCTGTAAAAACATGTAAATATTTACACAGAATCTGTATAAACATGAAAATAATTACAAAGAATCTGTGTAAACATGTAAATATTAACACAGAATCAGTATAAACATGTAAATATTTACACACAATCTGTGTAAACATGTAAATATTTCTACAGAATGTGTATGAACATGTAAATATTTACACAGAATGTATATAAACATGTAAATATTTACACAGAATCTGTAAAACCAGCAAATATTTACACAGAATCTTTAAATCCTGTAAATATTTACACAGAATCTGTATAAATATGTCAATATTTACAAAGAATCTGTATAAACATGTCAATATTTACACAGAATGTGTATGAACATGAAAATATTTACACAGAATCTGTATAAACATGTTAATATTTACACAGAATCTTTATAAACTTGTAAATATTTACACAAAATCTGTATAAATATGTAAATATTTACACAGAATCTGTATAAACATGTAAATATTTACACAGAATCTGTATAAAAATGTAAATATTCACACAGAATCTCTATAAACATGTCAATATTTACACAGAATCTGTATAAACATGTCAATATTTACACAGAATCTGTATAAACATGTCAATATTTACACAGAATCTGTATAAACATGTCAATATTTACACAGAATCTGTATAAACATGTAAATATTTACACAGAATCTGTATGAACATGTCAATATTGACACAGAATCTGTATGAACATGTAAATATTTACACAAAATCTGTATAAACATGTCAATATTTACACAGAATCTGTATAAACATGTAAATATTTACACAGAATCTGTATAAACATGTAAATATTTACACAGAATCTCTATAAACATGTAAATATATACACAGTATGTGTGAACATGTAAATATTTACACAGAATGTGTATAAACATGTAAATATTTACACAGAATCTGTAAAAACCAGTAAATATTTACACAGAATCTTTAAATACTGTAAATATTTACACAGAATCTGTATAAACATGTCAATATTTACACAGAATCTGTATAAACATGTAAATATTTACACAGAATCTGTTCGAGCATGTAAATATTTACACCGAATCTGTATAAACATGTAAATATTTAGACAGAATCAGTATAAACATGTAAATATTTACACAGAATCTGTATAAACATGTAAATATTTACACAGAATCTGTATAAACATGTAAATATTTACACAGAATCTGCATAAACATGTAAATATTCACACAGAATCTCTATAAACATGTAAATATTTACACAGAATCTGTATAAACATGTCAATATTTACACAGAATCTGTATAAACATGTCAATATTTACACAGAATCTGTAAAAACCAGTAAATATTTACACAGAATATTTAAAAACCTGTAAATATTTACACAGTATCTGTATAAACATGTCAATAATTACACAGAATCTGTATAAACATTTCAATATTTACACAGAATCAGTATAAACATGAAAATATTTACACAGAATCTGTATAAACATGTTAATATTTACACAGAATTTTTATAAACATGTAAATATTTACACAGAATCTTTATAAACATGTAAATATTTACACATAATCTGTATAAATATGTAAATATTTACAAAGAATCTGTATAAAAATGTAAATATTTAAAGAGAATATGTATAAACATGTAAATATTCACACAGAATCTGTATAAACATGTAAATATTTACACAGAATCTGTATAAACATGTAAATATTACACAGACTCTGCATTAACATGTCAATATTTACACAGAATCTGTATAAACATGTAAATATTTACACAGAATCTGTTCGAGCATGTAAATATATACACCGAATCTTTATAAACATGTAAATATTTAGACAGAATCAGTATAAACATGTAAGTATTTACACAGAATCTGTATAAACATGTAAATATTTACACAGAATCTGTATTAACATGTAAATATTTACACATAATCTGTATAAACATGTAAATATTGACACAGAATCTGTATAAACATGTCAATATTTACACAGAATCTGCGTAAACATGTAAATATTTACACAGAATCTGTAAAAACCAGTAAATATTTACACAGAATCTGTATATACCTGTAAATATTTACACAGAATCTGTATGAACATGTAAATATTTACACAGAATCTGTATGAACATGTAAATATTTACAGAGAATCTGTATGAACGTGTAAATACTTACACAGAATCTGTATGAACATGTAAATGTTTACACTGACTCTGTATATACTTGTAAATATTTACACAGGATCAGTATGAACATGTAAATATTTACACTGAATCTGTATGAAATTGTAAATGTTTACACAGAATCAGAATAAACATGTAAATATTTACACAGAAACTCTATAAACATGAAAATATTTACCAGAATCTGTAAAAACATGTAAATATTTACACAGAATCTGTATAAACATGAAAATAATTACAAAGAATCTGTGTAAACATGTAAATATTAACACAGAATCAGTATAAACATGTAAATATTTACACACAATCTGTGTAAACATGTAAATATTTCTACAGAATGTGTATGAACATGTAAATATTTACACAGAATGTATATAAACATGTAAATATTTACACAGAATCTGTAAAAACCAGCAAATATTTACACAGAATCTTTAAATCCTGTAAATATTTACACAGAATCTGTATAAACATGTCAATATTTACAAAGAATCTGTATAAACATGTCAATATTTACACAGAATATGTATGAACATGAAAATATTTACACAGAATCTGTATAAACATGTTAATATTTACACAGAATCTTTATAAACTTGTAAATATTTACAAAGAATCTGTATAAATATGTAAATATTTATACAGAATCTGTATAAACATGTAAATATTTACACAGAATCTGTATAAAAATGTAAATATTCACACAGAATCTCTACAAACATGTAAATATTTACACAGAATCTGTATAAACATGTCAATATTTACACAGAATCTGTATACTCATGTAAATATTTACACAGAATCTGTATAAACATGTCAATATTTACACAGAATCTGTATAAACATGTCAATATTTACACAGAATCTGTATGAACATGTCAATATTTACACAGAATCTGTATGAAAATGTAAATATTTACACAGAATCTGTATGAACATGTCAATATTTACACCGAATCTGCATAAACATGAAAATATTTACACAGAATCTGCAAAAACATGTAAATATTTACACAGAATCTGTATAAACATGTAAATATTTACACAGAATCTGTATAAACCTGTAAATATTTACACAGAATCTGTATGAACATGCATATATTTACACAGAATCTGTATAAACATGTAAATATTTACACAGAATCTGTATAAAAATGTAAATTTTTACACAGAATCTGTATAAACATGTAAATATTTACACAGAATCTGTATAAACATGTAAATATTTACACAGAATCTCTATAAACATGTAAATATATACACAGTATGTGTGAACATGTAAATATTTACACAGAATGTGTATAAACATGTAAATATTTACAGAGAATCTGTACAAACATGTAAATACTTACACAGAATCTGTATGAACATCTTAATTTTTACAAAGAATCTGTATGGAAATGTAAACATTTACAAAGAATCAGTAGAAAGATGTAAATATGTACACAGAATCTGTATGATCATGTAAAGATTTACACAGAATCTGTAAAAACCTGTAAATATTTACACAGAATCTGTATAAAAATGTAAATTTTTACACAGAATCTGTATAAACATGTAAATATTTACACAGAATCTGTATAAACATGTAAATATTTACACAGAATCTGTATAAACATGTAAATATTTTCACAGTATGTGTGAACATGTAAATATTTACACAGAATGTGTATAAACATGTAAATATTTACACAGAATCTGTAAAAACCAGTAAATATTTACACAGAATCTTTAAATCCTGTAAATATTTACACAGAATCTGTATGAACATGTCAATATTTACACAGAATCTGTATAAACATGTAAATATTTACACAGAATCTGTTCGAGCATGTAAATATTTACACTGAATGTGTATAAACATGTAAATATTTAGACAGAATCAGTATAAACATAAATATTTACACAGAATCTGTATGAACATGTAAATGTTTACACAGACTCTGTATATACATGTAAATATTTACACAGGATCTGTATGAACATGTAAATATTTACACTGAATCTGTATGAAATTGTAAATGTTTACACAGAATCTGAATAAATATGTAAATATTTACACAGAAACTCTATAAACATGTAAATATTTACCAGAATCTGTAAAAACATGTAAATATTTACACTGAATCTGTATAAACATGAAAATAATTGCAAAGAATCTGTGTGAACATGTAAATATTAACACAGAATCAGTATAAACATGTAAATATTAACACACAATCTGTGTAAACATGTAAATATTTCTACAGAATGTGTATGAACATGTAAATATTTACACAGAATATATATAAACATGTAAATATTTACACAGAATCTGTAAAAACCAGCAAATATTTACACAGAATCTTTAAATCCTGTAAATATTTACACAGAATCTGTATAAACATGTCAACATTTACAAAGAATCTGTATAAACATGTCAATATTTACACAGAATATGTATGAACATGAAAATATTTACACAGAATCTTTATAAACTTTTAAATATTTACACAGAATCTCTTTAAATATGTAAATATTTATACAGAATCTGTATAAACATGTAAATATTTACACAGAATCTGTATAAACATGTAAATATTTACACAGAATCTGTATAAACATGTAAATATTTACACAGTATGTGTGAACATGTAAATATTTACACAGAATGTCTATAAACATGTAAATATTTACACATAATCTGTAAAAACCAGTAAATATTTACACAGAATCTTTAAATCCTGTAAATATTTACACAGAATCTGTATAAACATGTCAATATTTACACAGAATCTGTATAAACATGTAAATATTTACACAGAATCTGTATGAACATGTCAATATTTACACAGAATCTGTATGAACATGTAAATATTTACACAGAATCTGTATAAACATGTCAATATTTACACCGAATCTGCATAAACATGAAAATATTTACACAGAATCTGTATAAACATGCAAATATTTACACAGAATCTGTATAAACATGTAAATATTTACACAGAATCTGTATAAACCTGTAAATATTTACACAGAATCTGTATGAACATGTAAATATTTACACAGAATCTGTATAAACATGTAAATTTTTACACAGAATCTGTATAAACATGTAAATATTTACACAGAATCTCTATAAACATGTAAATATATCCACAGAATGTGTGAACATGTAAATATTTACACAGAATGTGTATAAACATGTAAATATTTACACAGAATCTGTACAAACATGTAAATATTTACACAGAATCTGTATGAACATCTTAATTTTTACAAAGAATCTGTATGGAAATGTAAACATTTACAAAGATTCAGTATAAAGATGTAAATATGTACACAGAATCTGTATGATCATGTAAAGATTTACACAGAATCTGTAAAAACCTGTAAATATTTACACAGAATCTGTATAAAAATGTGAATTTTTACACAGAATCTGTATAAACATGTAAATATTCACACAGAATCTGTATAAACATGTAAATATTTACACAGAATCTGTATAAACATGTAAATATTTTCACTGTATGTGTGAACATGTAAATATTTACACAGAATGTGTATAAACATGTAAATATTTACACAGAATCTGTAAAAACCAGTAAATATTTACACAGAATCTTTAAATCCTGTAAATATTTACACAGAATCTGTATGAACATGTCAATATTTACACACAATCTGTATAAACATGTAAATGTTTACACAGAATCTGTTCGAGCATGTAAATATTTACACCGAATCTGTATAAACATGTAAATATTTAGACAGAATCAGTATAAACATGTAAATATTTACACAGAATCTGTATAATCATGCAAATATTTACACAGAATCTGTATAAACATGTAAATATTTACACAGAATCTGTATAAACATGTAAATATTCACACAGAATCTCTATAAACATGTAAATATTTACACAGAATGTGTATAAACATGTCAATATTTACACAGAATCTGTATAAACATGTAAATATTTACACAGAATCTGTAAAAACCAGTAAATATTTACACAGAATCTTTAAAAACCTATAAATATTTACACTGTATCTGTATAAGCATGTCAATAATTACACAGAATCTGTATAAACATGTCAATATTTACACAGAATCAGTATAAACATGAAAATATTTACACAGGATCTATATAAACATGTTAATATTTACACAGAATTTTTATAAACATGTAAATATTTACACAGAATCTTTATAAACATGTAAATATTTACACAGAATCTGTATAAATATGTAAATATTTACAAAGAATCTGTATAAATATGTAAATATTTACACAGAATATGTATAAACATGTAAATATTCACACAGAATCTGTATAAACATGTAAATATTTACACAGAATCTGTATAAACATGTAAATATTTACACAGACTCTGTGTTAACATGTCAATATTTACACAGAATCTGTATAAACATGTAAATATTTACACAGAATCTGTTCGAGCATGTAAATATTTACACTGAATGTGTATAAACATGTAAATATTTACACAGAATCTGCAAAAACCAGTAAATATTTACACAGAATCTTTAAAAACCTGTAAATATTTACACAGTATCTGTATAAACATGTCAATAATTACACAGAATCTGTATAAACATGTCAATATTTACACAGAATCTGTATAAACATGTAAATATTTACACAGAATCTGTATAAACATGTCAATATTTACAAAGAATCTGTATAAACATGTAAATATTTTCACAGTATGTGTGAACATGTAAATATTTACACAGAATGTGTATAAACATGTAAATATTTACACAGAATCTGTAAAAACCAGTAAATATTTACACAGAATCTTTAAATCCTGTAAATATTTACACAGAATCTGTATGAACATGTCAATATTTACACAGAATCTGTATAAACATGTCAATATTTACACTGAATCTGTATTAACATGTCAATATTTACACAGAATCTGTATAAACATGTAAATGTTTACACAGAATCTGTAAAAACCAGTAAATATTTACACAGAATCTTTAAAAACCTGTAAATATTTACACAGTATCTGTATAAACATGTCAATAATTACACAGAATCTGTATAAACATGTCAATATTTACACAGAATCAGTATAAACATGAAAATATTTACAAAGAATCTGTATAAACATGTTAATATTTACACAGAATTTTTATAAACATGTAAATATTTACACAGAATCTTTATAAACATGTAAATATTTACACAGAATCTGTATAAATATGTAAATATTTACAAAGAATCTCTATAAAAATGTAAATATTTACACAGAATATGTATAAACATGTAAATATTCACACAGAATCTGTATAAATATGTAAATATTTACACCGAATCTGTATAAACATGTAAATATTTAGAGAGAATCAGTATAAACATGTAAATATTTACACAGAATCTGTATAAACATGTAAATATTTACACAGAATCTGTATAAACATGTAAATATTTACACAGAATCTGTATAAACATGTAAATATTTACACAGAATCTGTATAAACATGTAAATATTTACACAGAATCTGTATAAACATGTAAATATTTACACAGAATCTGTATAAACATGTAAATATTTACACAGAATCTGTATAAACATGAAAATATTTACACAGAATCTGTATAAACATGTAAATATTTACACATAATCTGTATAAACATGTAAATATTTACACAGAATCTGTATAAACATGTTAATATTTAGAAAGAATCTGTATAAACATGTCAATATTTACACAGAATCTGTATAAACATGTAAATATTTACACATAATCTGTATAAACATGTAAATATTTACACAGAATCTGTATAAACATGTTAATATTTAGAAAGAATCTGTATAAACATGTCAATATTTACACAGAATCTGTATAAACATGTAAATATTTACACAGAATCTGTATGAACATGTAAATATTGACACAGAATCTGTATAAACATGTCAATATTTACACAGAATCTGCGTAAACATGTAAATATTTACACAGAATCTGTAAAAACCAGTAAATATTTACACAGAATCTGTATATACCTGTAAATATTTACACAGAATCTGTATGAACATGTAAATATTTACACAGAATCTGTATGAACATGTAAATATTTACAGAGAATCTGTATGAACGTGTAAATATTTACACAGAATCTGTATGAACATGTAAATGTTTACACAGACTCTGTATATACTTGTAAATATTTACACAGGATCTGTATGAACATGTAAATATTTACACAGAATCTGTATAAACATGTCAATATTTACACAGAATTTTTATAAACATGTAAATATTTACACAGAATCTTTATAAACATGTAAATATTTACACAGAATCTGTATAAATATGTAAATATTTACAAAGAATCTGTATAAAAATGTAAATATTTACACAGAATATGTATAAACATGTAAATATTCACACAGAATCTGTATAAATATGTAAATATTTACACCGAATCTGTATAAACATGTAAATATTTAGAGAGAATCAGTATAAACATGTAAATATTTACACAGAATCTGTATAAACATGTAAATATTTACACAGAATCTGTATAAACATGTAAATATTTACACAGAATCTGTATAAACATGTAAATATTTACACAGAATCTGTATAAACATGTAAATATTTACACAGAATCTGTATAAACATGTAAATATTTACACAGAATCTGTATAAACATGTAAATATTTACACAGAATCTGTATACACATGAAAATATTTACACAGAATCTGTATAAAGATGTAAATATTTACACATAATCTGCATAAACATGTAAATATTTACACAGAATCTGTATAAACATGTTAATATTTAGAAAGAATCTGTATAAACATGTCAATATTTACACAGAATCTGTATAAACATGTAAATATTTACACATAATCTGTATAAACATGTAAATATTTACACAGAATCTGTATAAACATGTTAATATTTAGAAAGAATCTGTATAAACATGTCAATATTTACACAGAATCTGTATAAACATGTAAATATTTACACAGAATCTGTATGAACATGTAAATATTGACACAGAATCTGTATAAACATGTCTATATTTACACAGAATCTGCGTAAACATGTAAATATTTACACAGAATCTGTAAAAACCAGTAAATATTTACACAGAATCTGTATATACCTGTAAATATTTACACAGAATCTGTATGAACATGTAAATATTTACGCAGAATCTGTATGAACATGTAAATATTTACAGAGAATCTGTATGAACGTGTAAATATTTACACAGAATCTGTATGAACATGTAAATGTTTACACAGACTCTGTATATACTTGTAAATATTTACACAGGATCTGTATGAACATGTAAATATTTACACAGAATCTGTATAAACATGTCAATATTTACACCGAATCTGCATAAACATGATAATATTTACACAGAATCTGTATAAACATGTAAATATTTACACAGAATCTGTATAAACATGTAAATATTTACACAGAATCTGTATAAACCTGTAAATATTTACACAGAATGTGTATGAACATGTAAATATTTACACAGAATCTGTATAAACATGTAAATATTTACACAGAATCTGTATAAACATGTAAATATTTTCACAGTATGTGTGAACATGTAAATATTTACACAGAATGTGTATAAACATGTAAATATTTACACAGAATCTGTAAAAACCAGTAAATATTTACACAGAATCTTTAAATCCTGTAAATATTTACACAGAATCTGTATGAACATGTCAATATTTACACAGAATCTGTATAAACATGTCAATATTTACACTGAATCTGTATTAACATGTCAATATTTACACAGAATCTGTATAAACATGTAAATGTTTACACAGAATCTGTAAAAACCAGTAAATATTTACACAGAATCTTTAAAAACCTGTAAATATTTACACAGTATCTGTATAAACATGTCAATAATTACACAGAATCTGTATAAACATGTCAATATTTACACAGAATCAGTATAAACATGAAAATATTTACAAAGAATCTGTATAAACATGTTAATATTTACACAGAATTTTCATAAACATGTAAATATTTACACAGAATCTTTATAAACATGTAAATATTTACACAGAATCTGTATAAATATGTAAATATTTACAAAGAATCTGTATAAAAATGTAAATATTTACACAGAATATGTATAAACATGTAAATATTCACACAGAATCTGTATAAATATGTAAATATTTACACCGAATCTGTATAAACATGTAAATATTTAGAGAGAATCAGTATAAACATGTAAATATTTACACAGAATCTGTATAAACATGTAAATATTTACACAGAATCTGTATAAACATGTAAATATTTACACAGAATCTGTATAAACATGTAAATATTTACACAGAATCTGTATAAACATGTAAATATTTACACAGAATCTGTATAAACATGTAAATATTTAGAAAGAATCTGTATACACATGTCAATATTTACACAGAATCTGTATAAACATGTAAATATTTACACAGAATCTGTATGAACATGTAAATATTGACACAGAATCTGTATAAACATGTCAATATTTACACAGAATCTGCGTAAACATGTAAATATTTACACAGAATCTGTAAAAACCTGTAAATATTTACACAGAATCTGTATATACCTGTAAATATTTACACAGAATCTGTATGAACATGTAAATATTTACACAGAATCTGTATGAACATGTAAATGTTTACACAGACTCTGTATATACTTGTAAATATTTACACAGGATCAGTATGAACATGTAAATATTTACACTGAATCTGTATGAAATTGTAAATGTTTACACAGAATCTGAATAAACATGTAAATATTTACACAGAAACTCTATAAACATGTAAATATTTACCAGAATCTGTAAAAACATGTAAATATTTACACAGAATCTGTATAAACATGAAAATAATTACAAAGAATCTGTGTGAACATGTAAATATTAACACAGAATCAGTATAAACATGTAAATATTTACACACAATCTGTGTAAACATGTTAATATTTCTACAGAATGTGTATGAACATGTAAATATTTACACAGAATGTATATAAACATGTAAATATTTACACAGAATCTGTAAAAACCAGCAAATATTTACACAGAATCTTTAAATCCTGTAAATATTTACACAGAATCTGTATAAACATGTCAATATTTACAAAGAATCTGTATAAACATGTCAATATTTACACAGAATGTGTATGAACATTAAAACATTTACACAGAATCTGTATAAACATGTTAATATTTAAACAGAATCTTAATTAACATGTAAATATTTACACAGAATCGGTATAAATATGTAAATATTTACACAGAATCTGTATAAACATGTAAATATTTACACAGAATCTGTATAAAAATGTAAATATTCACACAGAATCTCTATAAACATGTAAATATTTACACAGAATCTGTATAAACATGTAAATATTTACACAGAATCTGTGCAAACATGTAAATATTTACACAGAATCTATATGAACATGTAAATATTTACACAGAATGTGTATAAACATGTTAATGTTTACACAGAATCTGTATGAACATGTAAATATTTACACAGAATCTGTATAGCAATGTAAATATTTACACAGAATCTGTATGAACATGTTAATATTTACACAGAATGTGTATAAACATGAAAATATTTACACAGAATGTGTATAAACATGTAAATATTTACGCAGAATCTTTATAAACATGTAAATATTTACAGAGAATCTGTAAAAACCAGTAAATATTTACACAGAATCTTTAAATCCTGTAAATATTTACACAGAATCTGTATAAACATGTCAATATTTACACAGAATCTGTATAAACATGTAAATGTTTACACAGAATCTGTTCGAGCATGTAAATATTTACACCGAATCTGTATAAACATGTAAATATTTAGACCCAATCAGTATAAACATGTAAATATTTACACACAATCTGTATAAACATGTAAATATTTACACAGAATCTGTATAAACATGTAAATATTTACACAGAATCTGTACAAACATGTAAATATTTACACAGAATCTGTATGAACATCTTAATTTTTACAAAGAATCTGTATGGAAATGTAAATATTTACAAAGAATCAGTATAAAGTTGTAAATATGTACACAGAATCTGTATGATCATGTAAAGATTTACACAGAATCTGTAAAAACCTGTAAATATTTACGCAGAATCTGTATAAAAATGTAAATTTTTACACAGAATCTGTATAAACATGTAAATATTTACACAGAATCTGTATAAACTTGTAAATATTTACATAGAATCTGTATAAACATGTAAATATTTTCACAGTATGTGTGAACATGTAAATATTTACACAGAATGTGTATAAACATGTAAATATTTACACAGAATCTGTAAAAACCAGTAAATATTTACACAGAATCTTTAAATCGTGTAAATATTTACACATAATCTGTATGAACATGTCAATATTTACACAGAATCTGTATAAACATGTAAATATTCACACAGAATCTCTATAAACATGTAAATATTTACACTGAATCTGTATTAACATGTCAATATTTACACAGAATCTGTATAAACATGTAAATATTTACACAGAATCTGTAAAAACCAGTAAATATTTACACAGAATCTTTAAAAACCTGTAAATATTTACACAGTATCTGTATAAACATTTCAATAATTACACAGAATCTGTATAAATATGTCAATATTTACACAGAATCAGTGTAAACATGAAAATATTTACACAGAATCTGTATAAACATGTTAATATTTACACAGAATTTTTATAAACATGTAAATATTTACACAGAATCTTTATAAACATGTAAATATTTACACAGAATCTCTATAAATATGTAAATATTTACAAAGAATCTGTATAAAAAGGTAAATATTTACACAGAATATGTATAAACATGCAAATATTCACACAGAATCTGTATAAACATGTAAATATTTACACAGAATCTGTATAAACATGTAAATATTTACACAGAATCTGTATAAACATGTAAATATTTACACAGAATCTGTTCGAGCATGTAAATATTTACACCGAATCTTTATATACATGTAAATATTTAGACAGAATCAGTATAAACATGTAAATGTTTACACAGAATCAGTATAAACATCTAAATATTTACACAGAATCTGTATAAACATGTAAATATTTACACAGAATTTGTATAAACATGTAAATATTTACACATAATCCGTATAAACATGCAAATATTTACACAGAATCTGTATAAACATGTTAATATTTAGAAAGAATCTGTATAAACATGTCAATATTTACACAGTATCTGTATAAACATGTAAATATTTACACAGAATCTGTATGAACATGTAAATATTGACACAGAATCTTTATAAACATGTCAATATTTACACAGAATCTGCGTAAACATGTAAATATTTACACAGAAACGGTAAAAAACCAGTAAATATTTACACAGAATCTGTATATACCTGTAAATATTTACACAGAATCTGTATGAACATGTAAATATTTACACAGAATCTGTATGAACATGTAAATATTTACAGAGAATCTGTATGAACGTGTAAATATTTACACAGAATCTGTATGAACATGTAAATGTTTTCACAGACTCTGTATATACTTGTAAATATTTACACAGGATCAGTATGAACATGTAAATATTTACACTGAATCTGTATGAAATTGTAAATGTTTACACAGAATCAGAATAAACATGTAAATATTTACACAGAAACTCTATAAACATGTAAATATTTACCAGAATCTGTAAAAACATGTAAATATTTACACAGAATCTGTATAAACATGAAAATAATTACAAAGAATCTGTGTAAACATGTAAATATTAACACAGAATCAGTATAAACATGTAAATATTTACACACAATCTGTGTAAACATGTAAATATTTCTACAGAATGTGTATGAACATGTAAATATTTACACAGAATGTATATAAACATGTAAATATTTACACAGAATCTGTAAAAACCAGCAAATATTTACACAGAATCTTTAAATCCTGTAAATATTTACACAGAATCTGTATAAACATATCAATATTTACAAAGAATCTGTATAAACATGTCAATATTTACACAGAATATGTATGAACATGAAAATATTTACACAGAATCTGTATAAACATGTTAATATTTACACAGAATCTTTATAAACTTGTAAATATTTACACAGAATCTGTATAAATATGTAAATATTTACACAGAATCTGTATAAACATGTAAATATTTACACAGAATCTGTATAAAAATGTAAATATTCACACAGAATCTCTATAAACATGTAAATATTTACACATAATCTGTATAAACATGTCAACATTTACACAGAATCTGTATAAACATGTAAATATTTACACAGAATCTGTATAAACATGTAAATATTTACACAGAATCTGTATAAACATGTAAATATTTACACAGAATCTGTATGAACATGTCAATATTTACACAGAATCTGTATGAACATGTAAATATTTACACAGAATCTGTATAAACATGTCAATATTTACACCGAATCTGCATAAACATGAAAATATTTACACAGAATCTGTATAAACATGCAAATATTTACACAGAATCTGCATAAACATGTAAATATTTACACAGAATCTGTATAAACCTGTAAATATTTACACAGAATCTGTATGAACATGTAAATATTTACACAGAATCTGTATAAACATGTAAATATTTACACAGAATCTGTATAAACATGTAAATATTTTCACAGTATGTGTGAACATGTAAATATTTACACAGAATGTGTATAAACATGTAAATATTTACACAGAATCTGTAAAAACCAGTAAATATTTACACAGAATCTTTAAATCCTGTAAATATTTACACAGAATCTGTATGAACATGTCAATATTTACACAGAATCTGTATAAACATGTAAATGTTTACACAGAATCTGTTCGAGCATGTAAATATTTACACCGAATCTGTATAAACATGTAAATATTTAGACAGAATCAGTATAAACATGTAAATATTTACACACAATCTGTATAAACATGTAAATATTTCCACAGAATCTGTATAAACATGTAAATATTTACACAGAATCTGTACAAACATGTAAATATTTACACAGAATCTGTATGAACATCTTAATTTTTACAAAGAATCTGTATGGAAATGTAAATATTTACAAAGAATCAGTATAAAGATGTAAATATGTACACAGAATCTGTATGATCATGTAAAGATTTACACAGAATCTGTAAAAACCTGTAAATATTTACACAGAATCTGTATAAAAATGTAAATTTTTACACAGAATCTGTATAAACATGTAAATATTTACACAGAATCTGTATAAACATGTAAATATTTACATAGAATCTGTATAAACATGTAAATATTTTCACAGTATGTGTGAACATGTAAATATTTACACAGAATGTGTATAAACATGTAAATATTTACACAGAATCTGTATAGACATGTAAATATTTACACAGAATCTGTATAAACATGTAAATATTTACACAGAATCTGTGCAAACATGTAAATATTTACACAGAATCTATATGAACATGTAAATATTTACACAGAATGTGTATAAACATGTTAATGTTTACACAGAATCTGTATGAACATGTAAATATTTACACAGAATCTGTATAACAATGTAAATATTTACACAGAATCTGTATGAACATGTTAATATTTACACAGAATGTGTATAAACATGAAAATATTTACACAGAATGTGTATAAACATGTAAATATTTACGCAGAATCTTTATAAACATGTAAATATTTACACAGAATCTGTATAAACATGTAAATATTTACACAGAATCTGTATAAACATGTCAATATTTACACAGAATCTGTAAAAACCTGTAAATATTTACACAGTATCTGTTTATACCTGTAAATATTTACACAGGATCTGTATGAACATGTAAATATTTACACTGAATCTGTATAAAATTGTAAATGTTTACACACAGTCTGTATAAACATGTAAATATTTACACAGAAACTGTATAAACATGTTAATATTTACCAGTATCTGTATGAACATGTAAATATTTACACAGAATCTGAATAAACATGTAAATATTTACACACAATCTGTATAAACATGTATATATTGACACATAATCTGTATAAACATGTAAATATTTACACAGAATCTGTATTAAAATGTAAATATTTACAAAGAATCTGTATAAACGTCAATATTTACACAGAATCTGTATAAACATGTAAATATTTACACAGAATCTGTATAAACATGTAAATATTTACACAGAATCTGTAAAAACCAGTAAATATTTACACAGAATCTTTAAATCCTGTAAATATTTACACAGAATCTGTATAAACATGTCAATATTTACACAGAACCTGTATAAACATGTAAATATTTACACAGAATCTGTTCGAGCATGTAAATAATTACACCGAATCTGTATAAACATGTAAATATTTAGACAGAATCAGTATAAACATGTAAATATTTACACAGAATCTGTATAATCATGTAAATATTTACACAGAATCTGTATAAACATGTAAATATTTACACAGAATCTGTATAAACATGTAAATATTCACACAGAATCTCTATAAACATGTAAATATTTACACAGAATCTGTATAAACATGTCAATATTTACACAGAATCTGTATAAACATGTAAATATTTACACAGAATCTGTAAAAACCAGTAAATATTTACACAGAATCTTTAAAAACCTATAAATATTTACACAGTATCTGTATAAGCATGTCAATAATTACACAGAATCTGTATAAACATGTCAATATTTACACAGAATCAGTATAAACATGAAAATATTTACACAGGATCTATATAAACATGTTAATATTTACACAGAATTTTTATAAACATGTAAATATTTACACAGAATCTTTATAAACATGTAAATATTTACACAGAATCTGTATAAATATGTAAATATTTACAAAGAATCTGTATAAAAATGTAAATATTTACACAGAATATGTATAAACATGTAAATATTCACACAGAATCTGTATAAACATGTAAATATTTACACAGAATCTGTATAAACATGTAAATATTTACACAGACTCTGTGTTAACATGTCAATATTTACACAGAATCTGTATAAACATGTAAATATTTACACAGAATCTGTTCGAGCATGTAAATATTTACACTGAATGTGTATAAACATGTAAATATTTACACAGAATCTGCAAAAACCAGTAAATATTTACACAGAATCTTTAAAAACCTGTAAATATTTACACAGTATCTGTATAAACATGTCAATAATTACACAGAATCTGTATAAACATGTCAATATTTACACAGAATCTGTATAAACATGTAAATATTTACACAGAATCTGTATAAACATGTCAATATTTACAAAGAATCTGTATAAACATGTAAACATTTACACAGAATCTATACGAACATCTAAATATTTACACAGAATATGTATAAACATGTAAATGTTTACACAGAATCTGTATGAACATGTAAATATTTACACAGAATCTGTACAAACATGTAAATATTTACACAGAATCTGTATGAACATCTTAATTTTTACAAAGAATCTGTATGGAAATGTAAATCTTTACAAAGAATCAGTATAAAGATGTAAATATGTACACAGAATCTGTATGATCATGTAAAGATTTACACAGAATCTGTAAAAACCTGTAAATATTTACACAGAATCTGTATAAAAATGTAAATATTTACACAGAATCTGTATAAACATGTAAATATTTACACAGAATCTGTATAAACATGTAAATATTTACACAGTATGTGTGAACATGTAAATATTTACACAGAATGTCTATAAACATGTAAATATTTACACATAATCTGTAAAAACCAGTAAATATTTACACAGAATCTTTAAATCCTGTAAATATTTACACAGAATCTGTATAAACATGTCAATATTTACACAGAATCTGTATAAACATGTAAATATTTACACAGAATCTGTATGAACATGTCAATATTTACACAGAATCTGTATGAACATGTAAATATTTACACAGAATCTGTATAAACATGTCAATATTTACACCGAATCTGCATAAACATGAAAATATTTACACAGAATCTGTATAAACATGCAAATATTTACACAGAATCTGTATAAACATGTAAATATTTACACAGAATCTGTATAAACCTGTAAATATTTACACAGAATCTGTATGAACATGTAAATATTTACACAGAATCTGTATAAACATGTAAATTTTTACACAGAATCTGTATAAACATGTAAATATTTACACAGAATCTCTATAAACATGTAAATATATCCACAGAATGTGTGAACATGTAAATATTTACACAGAATGTGTATAAACATGTAAATATTTACACAGAATCTGTACAAACATGTAAATATTTCCACAGAATCTGTATGAACATCTTAATTTTTACAAAGAATCTGTATGGAAATGTAAACATTTACAAAGAATCAGTATAAAGATGTAAATATGTACACAGAATCTGTATGATCATGTAAAGATTTACACAGAATCTGTAAAAACCTGTAAATATTTACACAGAATCTGTATAAAAATGTAAATTTTTACACAGAATCTGTATAAACATGTAAATATTCACACAGAATCTGTATAAACATGTAAATATTTACACAGAATCTGTATAAACATGTAAATATTTTCACTGTATGTGTGAACATGTAAATATTTACACAGAATGTGTATAAACATGTAAATATTTACACAGAATCTGTAAAAACCAGTAAATATTTACACAGAATCTGTATATACCTGTAAATATTTACACAGAATCTGTATGAACATGTAAATATTTACACAGAATCTGTATGAACATGTAAATGTTTACACAGACTCTGTATATACTTGTAAATATTTACACAGGATCAGAATGAACATGTAAATATTTACACTGAATCTGTATGAAATTGTAAATGTTTACACAGAATCTGAATAAACATGTAAATATTTACACAGAAACTCTATAAACATGTAAATATTTACCAGAATCTGTAAAAACATGTAAATATTTACACAGAATCTGTATAAACATGAAAATAATTACAAAGAATCTGTGTGAACATGTAAATATTAACACAGAATCAGTATAAACATGTAAATATTTACACACAATCTGTGTAAACATGTAAATATTTCTACAGAATGTGTATGAACATGTAAATATTTACACAGAATGTATATAAACATGTAAATATTTACACAGAATCTGTAAAAACCAGCAAATATTTACACAGAATCTTTAAATCCTGTAAATATTTACACAGAATCTGTATAAACATGTCAATATTTACAAAGAATCTGTATAAACATGTCAATATTTACACAGAATGTGTATGAACATGAAAACATTTACACAGAATCTGTATAAACATGTTAATATTTAAACAGAATCTTAATAAACATGTAAATATTTACACAGAATCGGTATAAATATGTAAATATTTACACAGAATCTGTATAAACATGTAAATATTTACACAGAATCTGTATAAAAATGTAAATATTCACACAGAATCTCTATAAACATGTAAATATTTACACAGAATCTGTATAAACATGTCAATATTTACACAGAATCTGTATAAACATGTAAATATTTACACAGAATCTGTATAAACATGTCAATATTTACACAGAATCTGTATAAACATGTAAATATTTACAGAGAATCTGTATGAACATGTCAATATTTACACAGAATCTGTATGAACATGTAAATATTTACACAGAATGTGTATAAACATGTCAATATTTACACCGAATCTGCATAAACATGAAAATATTTACACAGAATCTGTATAAACATGTAAATATTTACACAGAATCTGTATAAACATGTAAATATTTACACAGAATCTGTATAAACCTGTAAATATTTACACAGAATCTGTATGAACATGTAAATATTTACACAGAATCTGTATGAACATGTAAATATTTACACAGAATCTGTATAAAAATGTAAATTTTTACACAGAATCTGTATAAACATGTAAATATTTACACAGAATCTGTATAAACATGTAAATATTTACACAGAATCTGTATAAACATGTAAATATATACACAGTATGTGTGAACATGTAAATATTTACACAGAATGTGTATAAACATGTAAATATTTACACAGAATCTGTAAAAACCAGTAAATATTTACACAAAATCTTTAAATCCTGTAAATATTTACACAGAATCTGTATAAACATGTCAATATTTACACAGAATCTGTATAAACATGTAAATATTTACACAGAATCTGTTCGAGCATGTAAATATTTACACCGAATCTGTATAAACATGTAAATATTTAGACAGAATCAGTATAATCATGTAAATATTTACACAGAATCTGTATAAACATGTAAATATTTACACAGAATCTGTATAAACATGTAAATATTTACACAGAATCTGTATAAACATGTAAATATTCACACAGAATCTCTATAAACATGTAAATATTAACACAGAATCTGTATAAACATCTCAATATTTACACAGAATCTGTATAAACATGTAAATATTTACACAGAATCTGTAAAAACCAGTAAATATTTACAAAGAATCTTTAAAAACCTGTAAATATTTACACAGTATCTGTATAAACATGTCAATAATTACACAGAATCTGTATAAACATGTCAATATTTACACAGAATCAGTATAAACATGAAAATATTTACACAGAATCTGTATAAACACGTTAATATTTACACAGAATTTTTATAAACATGTAAATATTTACACAGAATCTTTATAAACATGTAAATATTTACACATAATCTGTATAAATATGTAAATATTTACAAAGAAACTGTATAAAAATGTAAATATTTACACAGAATATGTATAAACATGTAAATATTCACACAGAATCTGTATAAACATGTAAATATTTACACAGAATCTGTATAAACATGTAAATATTTAGACAGACTCTGTATTAACATGTCAATATTTACACAGAATCTGTATAAACATGTAAATATTTACACAGAATCTGTTCGAGCATGTAAATATTTACACCGAATCTTTATAAACATGTAAATATTTAGACAGAATCAGTATAAACATGTAAATATTTACACAGAATCTGTATAAACATGTAAATATTTACACAGAATCTGTATTAACATGTAAATATTTACACATAATCTGTATAAACATGTAAATATTTACACAGAATCTGTATAAACATGTAAATATTTAGAAAGAATCTGTATAAACATGTCAATATTTACACAGAATCTGTATAAACATGTAAATATTTACACAGAATCTGTATGAACATGTAAATATTGACACAGAATCTGTATAAACATGTCAATATTTACACAGAATCTGCGTAAACATGTAAATATTTACACAGAATCTGTAAAAACCAGTAAATATTTACACAGAATCTGTATATACCTGTAAATATTTTCACAGAATCTGTATGAACATGTAAATATTTACACAGAATCTGTATGAACATGTAAATATTTACAGAGAATCTGTATGAACGTGTAAATATTTACACAGAATCTGTATGAACATGTAAATGTTTACACAGACTCTGTATATACTTGTAAATATTTACACAGGATCAGAATGAACATGTAAATATTTACACTGAATCTGTATGAAATTGTACATGTTTACACAGAATCTGAATAAACATGTAAATATTTACACAGAAACTCTATAAACATGTAAATATTTACCAGAATCTGTAAAAACATGTAAATATTTACACAGAATCTGTATAAACATGAAAATAATTACAAAGAATCTGTGTGAACATGTAAATATTAACACAGAATCAGTATAAACATGTAAATATTTACACACAATCTGTGTAAACATGTAAATATTTCTACAGAATGTGTATGAACATGTAAATATTTACACAGAATGTATATAAACATGTAAATATTTACACAGAATCTGTAAAAACCAGCAAATATTTACACAGAATCTTTAAATCCTGTAAATATTTACACAGAATCTGTATAAACATGTCAATATTTACAAAGAATCTGTATAAACATGTCAATATTTACACAGAATGTGTATGAACATGAAAACATTTACACAGAATCTGTATAAACATGTTAATATTTAAACAGAATCTTTATAAACATGTAAATATTTACACAGAATCGGTATAAATATGTAAATATTTACACAGAATCTGTATAAACATGTAAATATTTACACAGAATCTGTATAAAAATGTAAATATTCACACAGAATCTCTATAAACATGTAAATATTTACACAGAATCTGTATAAACATGTCAATATTTACACAGAATCTGTATAAACATGTAAATATTTACACAGAATCTGTATAAACATGTCAATATTTACACAGAATCTGTATAAACATGTAAATATTTACACAGAATCTGTATGAACATGTCAATATTTACACAGAATATGTATGGACATGTAAATATTTACACAGAATCTGTATAAACATGTCAATATTTACACCGAATCTGCTTAAACATGATAATATTTACACAGAATCTGTATAAACATGTAAATATTTACACAGAATCTGTATAAACATGTAAATATTTACACAGAATCTGTATAAACCTGTAAATATTTACACAGAATGTGTATGAACATGTAAACATTTACACAGAATCTGTATAAACATGTAAATATTTACACAGAATCTGTATAAACATGTAAATATTTACACAGAATCTGTATAAACATGTAAATATTTTCACAGTATGTGTGAACATGTAAATATTTACACAGAATGTGTATAAACATGTAAATATTTACACAGAATCTGTAAAAACCAGTAAATATTTACACAGAATCTTTAAATCCTGTAAATATTTACACAGAATCTGTATGAACATCTCAATATTTACACAGAATCTGTATAAACATGTCAATATTTACACTGAATCTGTATTAACATGTCAATATTTACACAGAATCTGTATAAACATGTAAATGTTTACACAGAATCTGTAAAAACCAGTAAATATTTACACAGAATCTTTAAAAACCTGTAAATATTTACACAGTATCTGTATAAACATGTCAATAATTACACAGAATCTGTATAAACATGTCAATATTTACACAGAATCAGTATAAACATGAAAATATTTACAAAGAATCTGTATAAACATGTTAATATTTACACAGAATCTGTAAAAACCAGTAAATATTTACACAAAATCTTTAAATCCTGTAAATATTTACACAGAATCTGTATAAACATGTCAATATTTACACAGAATCTGTATAAACATGTAAATATTTACACAGAATCTGTTCGAGCATGTAAATATTTACACCGAATCTGTATAAACATGTAAATATTTAGACAGAATCAGTATAAACATGTAAATATTTACACAGAATCTGTATAAACATGTAAATATTTACACAGAATCTGTATAAACATGTAAATATTTACACAGAATCTTTATAAACATGTAAATATTTACACATAATCTGAATAAATATGTAAATATTTACAAAGAATCTGTATAAAAATGTAAATATTTACACAGAATATGTATAAACATGTAAATATTCACACAGAATCTGTATAAACATGTAAATATTTACACAGAATCTGTATAAACATGTAAATATTTAGACAGACTCTGTATTAACATGTCAATATTTACACAGAATCTGTATAAACATGTAAATATTTACACAGAATCTGTTCGAGCATGTAAATATTTACACCGAATCTTTATAAACATGTAAATATTTAGACAGAATCAGTATAAACATGTAAATATTTACACAGAATCTGTATAAACATGTAAATATTTACACAGAATCTGTATTAACATGTAAATATTTACACATAATCTGTATAAACATGTAAATATTTACACAGAATCTGTATAAACATGTAAATATTTAGAAAGAATCTGTATAAACATGTCAATATTTACACAGAATCTGTATAAACATGTATATATTTACACAGAATCTGTATGAACATGTAAATATTGACACAGAATCTGTATAAACATGTCAATATTTACACAGAAACTGCGTAAACATGTAAATATTTACACAGAATCTGTAAAAACCAGTAAATATTTACACAGAACCTGTATATACCTGTAAATATTTACACAGAATCTGTATGAACATGTAAATATTTACACAGAATCTGTATGAACATGTAAATGTTTACACAGACTCTGTATATACTTGTAAATATTTACACAGGATCTGTATGAACATTTAATATTTACACTGAATCTGTATGAAATTGTAAATGTTTACACAGAATCTGAATAAACATGTAAATATTTACACAGAAACTCTATAAACATGTAAATATTTACCAGAATCTGTAAAAACATGTAAATATTTACACATAATCTGTATAAACATGAAAATAATTACAAAGAATCTGTGTGAACATGTAAATATTAACACAGAATCAGTATAAACATGTAAATATTTACACACAATCTGTGTAAACATGTAAATATTTCTACAGAATGTGTATGAACATGTAAATATTTACACAGAATGTATATAAACATGTAAATATTTACACAGAATCTGTAAAAACCAGCAAATATTTACACAGAATCTTTAAATCCTGTAAATATTTACACAGAATCTGTATAAACATGTCAATATTTACAAAGAATCTGTATAAACATGTCAATATTTACACAGAATGTGTATGAACATGAAAACATTTACACACAATCTGTATAAACATGTTAATATTTAAACAGAATCTTAATAAACATGTAAATATTTACACAGAATCGGTATAAATATGTAAATATTTACACAGAATCTGTATAAACATGTAAATATTTACACAGAATCTGTATAAAAATGTAAATATTCACACAGAATCTCTATAAACATGTAAATATTTACACAGAATCTGTATAAACATGTCAATATTTACACAGAATCTGTATAAACATGTAAATATTTACACAGAATCTGTATAAACATGTCAATATTTACACAGAATCTGTATAAACATGTAAATATTTACAGAGAATCTGTATGAACATGTCAATATTTACACAGAATCTGTATGAACATGTAAATATTTACACAGAATGTGTATAAACATGTCAATATTTACACCGAATCTGCATAAACATGAAAATATTTACACAGAATCTGTATAAACATGTAAATATTTACACAGAATCTGTATAAACATGCAAATATTTACACAGAATCTGTATAAACCTGTAAATATTTACACAGAATCTGTATGAACATGTAAATATTTACACAGAATCTGTATGAACATGTAAATATTTACACAGAATCTGTATAAACATGTAAATTTTTACACAGAATCTGTATAAACATGTAAATATTTACACAGAATCTGTATAAACATGTAAATATTTACACAGAATCTCTATAAACATGTAAATATATACACAGTATGTGTGAACATGTAAATATTTACACAGAATGTGTATAAACATGTAAATATTTACACAGAATCTGTAAAAACCAGTAAATATTTACACAAAATCTTTAAATCCTGTAAATATTTACACAGAATCTGTATAAACATGTCAATATTTACACAGAATCTGTATAAACATGTAAATATTTACACAGAATCTGTTCGAGCATGTAAATATTTACACCGAATCTGTATAAACATGTAAATATTTAGACAGAATCAGTATAAACATGTAAATATTTACACAGAATCTGTATAAACATGTAAATATTTACACAGAATCTGTATAAACATGTAAATATTTACACAGAATCTGTATAGACATGTAAATATTCAAACAGAATCTCTATAAACATGTAAATATTAACAAAGAATCTGTATAAACATCTCAATATTTACACAGAATCTGTATAAACATGTAAATATTTACACAGAATCTGTAAAAACCAGTAAATATTTACAAAGAATCTTTAAAAACCTGTAAATATTTACACAGTATCTGTATAAACATGTCAATAATTACACAGAATCTGTATAAACATGTCAATATTTTCACAGAATCAGTATAAACATGAAAATATTTACACAGAATCTGTATAAACACGTTAATATTTACACAGAATTTTTATGAACATGTAAATATTTACACAGAATCTTTATAAACATGTAAATATTTACACATAATCTGTATAAATATGTAAATATTTACAAAGAATCTGTATAAAAATGTAAATATTTACACAGAATATGTATAAACATGTAAATATTCACACAGAATCTGTATAAACATGTAAATATTTACACAGAATCTGTATAAACATGTAAATATTTAGACAGACTCTGTATTAACATGTCAATATTTACACAGAATCTGTATAAACATGTAAATATTTACACAGAATCTGTTCGAGCATGTAAATATTTACACCGAATCTTTATAAACATGTAAATATTTAGACAGAATCAGTATAAACATGTAAATATTTACACAGAATCTGTATAAACATGTAAATATTTACACAGAATCTGTATTAACATGTAAATATTTACACATAATCTGTATAAACATGTAAATATTTACACAGAATCTGTATAAACATGTAAATATTTAGAAAGAATCTGTATAAACATGTCAATATTTACACAGAATCTGTATAAACATGTAAATATTTACACAGAATCTGTATGAACATGTAAATATTGACACAGAATCTGTATAAACATGTCAATATTTACACAGAATCTGCGTAAACATGTAAATATTTACACAGAATCTGTAAAAACCAGTAAATATTTACACAGAATCTGTATATACCTGTAAATATTTACACAGAATCTGTATGAACATGTAAATATTTACACAGAATCTCTATGAACATGTAAATATTTACAGAGAATCTGTATGAACGTGTAAATATTTACACAGAATCTGTATGAACATGTAAATGTTTACACAGACTCTGTATATACTTGTAAATATTTACACAGGATCAGTATGAACATGTAAATATTTACACTGAATCTGTATGAAATTGTAAATGTTTACACAGAATCTGAATAAACATGTAAATATTTACACAGAAACTCTATAAACATGTAAATATTTACCAGAATCTGTAAAAACATGTAAATATTTACACAGAATCTGTATAAACATGAAAATAATTACAAAGAATCTGTGTGAACATGTAAATATTAACACAGAATCAGTATAAACATGTAAATATTTACACACAATCTGTGTAAACATGTAAATATTTCTACAGAATGTGTATGAACATGTAAATATTTACACAGGATGTATATAAACATGCAAATATTTACACAGAATCTGTAAAAACCAGCAAATATTTACACAGAATCTTTAAATCCTGTAAATATTTACACAGAATCTGTATAAACATGTCAATATTTAACAAAGAATCTGTATAAACATGTCAATATTTACAAAGAATGTGTATGAACATGAAAATATTTACACAGAATCTGTATAAACATGTTAATATTTAAACAGAATCTTTATAAACATGTAAATATTTACACAGAATCGGTATAAATATGTAAATATTTACACAGAATCTGTATAAACATGTAAATATTTACACAGAATCTGTATAAAAATGTAAATATTCACACAGAATCTGTATAAACATGTAAATATTTACACATAATCTGTATAAACATGTAAATATTTACACAGAATCTGTATAAACATGTAAATATTTAGAAAGAATCTGTATAAACATGTCAATATTTACACAGAATCTGTATAAACATGTAAATATTTACACAGAATCTGTATGAACATGTAAATATTGACACAGAATCTGTATAAACATGTCAATATTTACACAGAATCTGCGTAAACATGTAAATATTTACACAGAATCTGTAAAAACCAGTAAATATTTACACAGAATCTGTATATACCTGTAAATATTTACACAGAATCTGTATGAACATGTAAATATTTACACAGAATCTGTATGAACATGTAAATATTTACAGAGAATCTGTATGAACGTGTAAATATTTACACAGAATCTGTATGAACATGTAAATGTTTACACAGACTCTGTATATACTTGCAAATATTTACACAGGATCAGAATGAACATGTAAATATTTACACTGAATCTGTATGAAATTGTACATGTTTACACAGAATCTGAATAAATATGTAAATATTTACACAGAAACTCTATAAACATGTAAATATTTACCAGAATCTGTAAAAACATGTAAATATTTACACAGAATCTGTATAAACATGAAAATAATTACAAAGAATCTGTGTGAACATGTAAATATTAACACAGAATCAGTATAAACATGTAAATATTTACACACAATCTGTATAAACATGTAAATATTTCTACAGAATGTGTATGAACATGTAAATATTTACACAGAATGTATATAAACATGTAAATATTTACACAGAATCTGTAAAAACCAGCAAATATTTACACAGAATCTTTAAATCCTGTAAATATTTACACAGAATCTGTATAAACATGTCAATATTTACAAAGAATCTGTATAAACATGTCAATATTTACACAGAATGTGTATGAACATGAAAACATTTACACAGAATCTGTATAAACATGTTAATATTTAAACAGAATCTTTATAAACATGTAAATATTTACACAGAATCGGTATAAATATGTAAATATTTACACAGAATCTGTATAAACATGTAAATATTTACACAGAATCTGTATAAAAATGTAAATATTCACACAGAATCTCTATAAACATTTAAATATTTACACAGAATCTGTATAAACATGTCAATATTTACACCGAATCTGCATAAACATGAAAATATTTACACAGAATCTGTATAAACATGTCAATATTTACACAGAATCTGTATAAACATGTAAATATTTACACAGAATCTGTATAAACCTGTAAATATTTACACAGAATCTGTATGAACATGTAAATATTTACACAGAATCTGTATGAACATGCAAATATTTACACAGAATCTGTATAAAAATGTAAATTTTTACACAGAATCTGTATAAACATGTAAATATTTACACAGAATCTGTATAAACATGTAAATATTTACACAGAATCTCTATAAACATGTAAACATATACACAGTATGTGTGAACATGTAAATATTTACACAGAATGTGTATAAACATGTAAATATTTACACAGAATCTGTAAAAACCAGTAAATATTTACACAAAATCTTTAAATCCTGTAAATATTTACACAGAATCTGTATAAACATGTCAATATTTACACAGAATCTGTATAAACATGTAAATATTTACACAGAATCTGTTCGAGCATGTAAATATTTACACCGAATCTGTATAAACATGTAAATATTCACACAGAATCTCTATAAACATGTAAATATTAACACAGAATCTGTATAAACATGTCAATATTTACACAGAATCTGTATAAACATGTAAATATTTACACAGAATCTGTAAAAACCAGTAAATATTTACAAAGAATCTTTAAAAACCTGTAAATATTTACACAGTATCTGTATAAACATGTCAATAATTACACAGAATCTGTATAAACATGTCAATATTTACACAGAATCAGTATAAACATGAAAATATTTACACAGAATCTGTATAAACACGTTAATATTTACACAGAATTTTTATAAACATGTAAATATTTACACAGAATCTTTATAAACATGTAAATATTTACACATAATCTGTATAAATATGTAAATATTTACAAAGAATCTGTATAAAAATGTAAATATTTACACAGAATATGTATAAACATGTAAATATTCACACAGAATCTGTATAAACATGTAAATATTTACACAGAATCTGCATAAACATGTAAATATTTACACAGACTCTGTATTAACATGTCAATATTTACACAGAATCTGTATAAACATGTAAATATTTACACAGAATCTGTTCGGGCATGTAAATATTTACACCGAATCTTTATAAACATGTAAATATTTAGACAGAATCAGTATAAACATGTAAATATTTACACAGAATCTCTATAAACATGTAAATATTTACACAGAATCTGTATTAACATGTAAATATTTACACATAATCTGTATAAACATGTAAATATTTTCACAGAATCTGTATAAACATGTAAATATTTACACAGAATCTGTATGAACATGTAAATATTGACACAGAATCTGTATAAACATGTCAATATTTACACAGAATCTGCGTAAACATGTAAATATTTACACAGAATCTGTAAAAACCAGTAAATATTTACACAGAATCTGTATATACCTGTAAATATTTACACAGAATCTGTATGAACATGTAAATATTTACACAGAATCTGTATGAACATGTAAATATTTACAGAGAATCTGTATGAACGTGTAGATATTTACACAGAATCTGTATGAACATGTAAATGTTTACACAGACTCTGTATATACTTGTAAATATTTACACAGGATCAGTATGAACATGTAAATATTTACACTGAATCTGTATGAAATTGTAAATGTTTACACAGAATCTGAATAAACATGTAAATATTTACACAGAAACTCTATAAACATGTAAATATTTACCAGAATCTGTAAAAACATGTAAATATTTACACAGAATCTGTATAAACATGAAAATAATTACAAAGAATCTGTGTGAACATGTAAATATTAACACAGAATCAGTATAAACATGTAAATATTTACACACAATCTGTGTAAACATGTAAATATTTCTACAGAATGTGTATGAACATGTAAATATTTACACAGAATGTATATAAACATGTAAATATTTACACAGAATCTGTAAAAACCAGCAAATATTTACACAGAATCTTTAAATCCTGTAAATATTTACACAGAATCTGTATAAACATGTCAATATTTACAAAGAATCTGTATAAACATGTCAATATTTACACAGAATGTGTATGAACATGAATATATTTACACAGAATCTGTATAAACATGTTAATATTTAAACAGAATCTTTCTAAACATGTAAATATTTACACAGAATCGGTATAAATATGTAAATATTTACACAGAATCTGTATAAACATGTAAATATTTACACAGAATCTGTATAAAAATGTAAATATTCACACAGAATCTCTATAAACATGTAAATATTTACACATAATCTGTATAAACATGTAAATATTTACACAGAATCTGTATAAACATGTAAATATTTAGAAAGAATCTGTATAAACATGTCAATATTTACACAGAATCTGTATACACATGTAAATATTTACACAGAATCTGTATGAACATGTAAATATTGACACAGAATCTGTATAAACATGTCAATATTTACACAGAATCTGCGCAAACATGTAAATATTTACACAGAATCTGTAAAAACCAGTAAATATTTACACAGAATCTGTATATACCTGTAAATATTTACACAGAATCTGTATGAACATGCAAATATTTACACAGAATCTGTATGAACATGTAAATATTTACAGAGAATCTGTATGAACGTGTAAATATTTACACAGAATCTGTATGAACATGTAAATGTTTACACAGACTCTGTATATACTTGTAAATATTTACACAGGATCAGAATGAACATGTAAATATTTACACTGAATCTGTATGAAATTGTACATGTTTACACAGAATCTGAATAAACATGTAAATATTTACACAGAAACTCTATAAACATGTAAATATTTACCAGAATCTGTAAAAACATGTAAATATTTACACATAATCTGTATAAACATGAAAATAATTACAAAGAATCTGTGTGAACATGTAAATATTAACACAGAATCAGTATAAACATGTAAATATTTACACACAATCTGTGTAAACATGTAAATATTTCTACAGAATGTGTATGAACATGTAAATATTTACACAGAATGTATATAAACATGTAAATATTTACACAGAATCTGTAAAAACCAGCAAATATTTACACAGAATCTTTAAATCCTGTAAATATTTACACAGAATCTGTATAAACATGTCAATATTTACAAAGAATCTGTATAAACATGTCAATATTTACACAGAATGTGTATGAACATGAAAACATTTACACAGAATCTGTATAAACATGTTAATATTTAAACAGAATCTTTATAAACATGTAAATATTTACACAGAATCGGTATAAATATGTAAATATTTACACAGAATCTGTATAAACATGTAAATATTTACACAGAATCTGTATAAAAATGTAAATATTCACACAGAATCTCTATAAACATTTAAATATTTACACAGAATCTGTATAAACATGTCAATATTTACACCGAATCTGCATAAACATGAAAATATTTACACAGAATCTGTATAAACATGTCAATATTTACACAGAATCTGTATAAACATGTAAATATTTACACAGAATCTGTATAAACCTGTAAATATTTACACAGAATCTGTATGAACATGTAAATATTTACACAGAATCTGTATGAACATGTAAATATTTACACAGAATCTGTATAAAAATGTAAATTTTTACACAGAATCTGTATAAACATGTAAATATTTACACAGAATCTGTATAAACATGTAAATATTTACACACAATCTGTGTAAACATGTAAATATTTCTACAGAATGTGTATGAACATGTAAATATTTACACAGAATGTATATAAACATGTAAATATTTACACAGAATCTGTAAAAACCAGCAAATATTTACACAGAATCTTTAAATCCTGTAAATATTTACACAGAATCTGTATAAACATGTCAATATTTACACAGAATCTGTATAAACATGTAAATATTTACACAGAATCTGTTCGAGCATGTAAATATTTACACCGAATCTGTATAAACATGTAAATATTCACACAGAATCTCTATAAACATGTAAATATTAACACAGAATCTGTATAAACATGTCAATATTTACACAGAATCTGTATAAACATGTAAATATTTACACAGAATCTGTAAAACCCAGTAAATATTTACAAAGAATCTTTAAAAACCTGTAAATATTTACACAGTATCTGTATAAACATGTCAATAATTACACAGAATCTGTATAAACATGTCAATATTTACACAGAATCAGTATAAACATGAAAATATTTACACAGAATCTGTATAAACACGTTAATATTTACACAGAATTTTTATAAACATGTAAATATTTACACAGAATCTTTATAAACATGTAAATATTTACACATAATCTGTATAAATATGTAAATATTTACAAAGAATCTGTATAAAAATGTAAATATTTACACAGAATATGTATAAACATGTAAATATTCACACAGAATCTGTTCGGACATGTAAATATTTACACCGAATCTTTATAAACATGTAAATATTTAGACAGAATCAGTATAAACATGTAAATATTTACACAGAATCTGTATAAACATGTAAATATTTACACAGAATCTGTATTAACATGTAAATATTTACACATAATCTGTATAAACATGTAAATATTTACACAGAATCTGTATAAACATGTAAATATTTAGAAAGAATCTGTATAAACATGTCAATATTTACACAGAATCTGTATAAACATGTAAATATTTACACAGAATCTGTATGAACATGTAAATATTGACACAGAATCTGTATAAACATGTCAATATTTACACAGAATCTGCGTAAACATGTAAATATTTACACAGAATCTGTAAAAACCAGTAAATATTTACACAGAATCTGTATATACCTGTAAATATTTACACAGAATCTGTATGAACATGTAAATATTTACACAGAATCTCTATGAACATGTAAATATTTACAGAGAATCTGTATGAACGTGTAAATATTTACACAGAATCTGTATGAACATGTAAATGTTTACACAGACTCTGTATATACTTGTAAATATTTACACAGGATCAGTATGAACATGTAAATATTTACACTGAATCTGTATGAAATTGTAAATGTTTACACAGAATCTGAATAAACATGTAAATATTTACACAGAAACTCTATAAACATGTAAATATTTACCAGAATCTGTAAAAACATGTAAATATTTACACAGAATCTGTATAAACATGAAAATAATTACAAAGAATCTGTGTGAACATGTAAATATTAACACAGAATCAGTATAAACATGTAAATATTTACACACAATCTGTGTAAACATGTAAATATTTCTACAGAATGTGTATGAACATGTAAATATTTACACAGAATGTATATAAACATGTAAATATTTACACAGAATCTGTAAAAACATGTAAATATTTACACAGAATCTGTATAAATATGTAAATATTTACACAGAATCTGTATAAACATGTCAATATTTACAAAGAATCTGTATAAACATGTCAATATTTACACAGAATGTGTATGAACATGAATATATTTACACAGAATCTGTATAAACATGTTAATATTTAAACAGAATCTTTCTAAACATGTAAATATTTACACAGAATCGGTATAAATATGTCAATATTTACACAGAATCTGTATAAACATGTAAATATTTACACAGAATCTGTATAAAAATGTAAATATTCACACAGAATCTCTATAAACATGTAAATATTTACACATAATCTGTATAAACATGTAAATATTTACACAGAATCTGTATAAACATGTAAATATTTAGAAAGAATCTGTATAAACATGTCAATATTTACACAGAATCTGTATAAACATGTAAATATTTACACAGAATCTGTATGAACATGTAAATATTGACACAGAATCTGTATAAACATGTCAATATTTACACAGAATCTGCGTAAACATGTAAATATTTACACAGAATCTGTAAAAACCAGTAAATATTTACACAGAATCTGTATATACCTGTAAATATTTACACAGAATCTGTATGAACATGTAAATATATACACAGAATCTATATGAACATGTAAATATTTACAGAGAATCTGTATGAACGTGTAAATATTTACACAGAATCTGTATGAACATGTAAATGTTTACACAGACTATGTATATACTTGTAAATATTTACACAGGATCAGTATGAACATGTAAATATTTACACTGAATCTGTATGAAATTGTAAATGTTTACACAGAATCTGAATAAACATGTAAATATTTACACAGAAACTCTATAAACATGTAAATATTTACCAGAATCTGTAAAAACATGTAAATATTTACACAGAATCTGTATAAACATGAAAATAATTACAAAGAATCTGTGAGAACATGTAAATATTAACACAGAATCAGTATAAACATGTAAATATTTACACACAATCTGTGTAAACATGTAAATATTTCTACAGAATGTGTATGAACATGTAAATATTTACACAGAATGTATATAAACATGTAAATATTTACACAGAATCTGTAAAAACCAGCAAATATTTACACAGAATCTTTAAATCCTGTAAATATTTACACAGAATCTGTATAAACATGTCAATATTTACAAAGAATCTGTATAAACATGTCAATATTTACACAGAATGTGTATGAACATGAAAATATTTACACAGAATCTGTATAAACATGTTAATATTTAAACACAATCTTTATAAACATGTAAATATTTACACAGAATCGGTATAAACATGTAAATATTTACACAGAATCTTTATAAACATGTAAATATTTACACATAATCTGTATAAATATGTAAATATTTACAAAGAATCTGTATAAAAATGTAAATATTTACACAGAATATGTATAAACATGTAAATATTCACACAGAATCTGTATAAACATGTAAATATTTACACCGAATCTGTATAAACATGTAAATATTTAGACAGAATCAGTATAAACATGTAAATATTTACACAGAATCTGTATAAACATGTAAATATTTACACAGAATCTGTATAAACATGTAAATATTTACACAGAATCTGTATAAACATGTAAATATTTAGAAAGAATCTGTATAAACATGTCAATATTTACACAGAATCTGTATAAACCTGTAAATATTTACACAGAATCTGTATGAACATGTAAATATTGACACAGAATCTGTATAAACATGTCAATATTTACACAGAATCTGCGTAAACATGTAAATATTTACACAGAATCTGTAAAAACCAGTAAATATTTACACAGAATCTGTATATACCTGTAAATATTTACACAGAATCTGTATGAACATGTAAATATTTACACAGAATCTGTATGAACATGTAAATGTTTACACAGACTCTGTATATACTTGTAAATATTTACACAGGATCAGTATGAACATGTAAATATTTACACTGAATCTGTATGAAATTGTAAATGTTTACACAGAATCTGAATAAACATGTAAATATTTACACAGAAACTCTATAAACATGTAAATATTTACCAGAATCTGTAAAAACATGTAAATATTACACATAATCTGTATAAACATGAAAATAATTACAAAGAATCTGTGTGAACATGTAAATATTAACACAGAATCAGTATAAACATGTAAATATTTACACACAATCTGTGTAAACATGTAAATATTTCTACAGAATGTGTATGAACATGTAAATATTTACACAGAATGTATATAAACATGTAAATATTTACACAGAATCTGTAAAAACCAGCAAATATTTACACAGAATCTTTAAATCCTGTAAATATTTACACAGAATCTGTATAAACATGTCAATATTTACAAAGAATCTGTATAAACATGTCAATATTTACACAGAATGTGTATGAACATGAAAACATTTACACAGAATCTGTATAAACATGTTAATATTTAAACAGAATCTTTATGAACATGTAAATATTTACACAGAATCGGTATAAATATGTAAATATTTACACAGAATCTGTATAAACATGTAAATATTTACACAGAATCTGTATAAAAATGTAAATATTCACACAGAATCTCTATAAACATGTAAATATTTACACAGAATCTGTATAAACATGTCAATATTTACACAGAATCTGTATAAACATGTAAATATTTACACAGAATCTGTATAAACATGTCAATATTTACACAGAATCTGTATAAACATGTAAATATTTACAGAGAATCTGTATGAACATGTCAATATTTACACAGAATCTGTATGAAAATGTAAATATTTACACAGAATGTGTATAAACATGTCAATATTTACACCGAATCTGCATAAACATGAAAATATTTACACAGAATCTGTATAAACATGTAAATATTTACACAGAATCTGTAAAAACCAGTAAATATTTACAAAGAATCTTTAAAAACCTGTAAATATTTACACAGTATCTGTATAAACATGTCAATAATTACACAGAATCTGTATAAACATGTCAATATTTACACAGAATCAGTATAAACATGAAAATATTTACACAGAATCTGTATAAACACGTTAATATTTACACAGAATTTTTATAAACATGTAAATATTTACACAGAATCTTTATAAACATGTAAATATTTACACATAATCTGTATAAATATGTAAATATTTACAAAGAATCTGTATAAAAATGTAAATATTTACACAGAATATGTATAAACATGTAAATATTCACACAGAATGTGTATAAACATGTAAATATTTACACAGAATCTGTATAAACATGTAAATATTTACACAGACTCTGTATTAACATGTCAATATTTACACAGAATCTGTATAAACATGTAAATATTTACACAGAATCTGTTCGGGCATGTAAATATTTACACCGAATCTTTATAAACATGTAAATATTTAGACAGAATCAGTATAAACATGTAAATATTTACACAGAATCTGTATAAACATGTAAATATTTACACAGAATCTGTATTAACATGTAAATATTTACACATAATCTGTATAAACATGTAAATATTTACACAGAATCTGTATAAACATGTAAATATTTAGAAAGAATCTGTATAAACATGTCAATATTTACACAGAATCTGTATAAACATGTAAATATTTACACAGAATCTGTATGAACATGTAAATATTGACACAGAATCTGTATAAACATGTCAATATTTACACAGAATCTGCGTATAAATGTAAATATTTACACAGAATCTGTAAAAACCAGTAAATATTTACACAGAATCTGTATATACCTGTAAATATTTACACAGAATCTGTATGAACATGTAAATATTTACACAGAATCTCTATGAACATGTAAATATTTACAGAGAATCTGTATGAACGTGTAAATATTTACACAGAATCTGTATGAACATGTAAATGTTTACACAGACTCTGTATATACTTGTAAATATTTACACAGGATCAGTATGAACATGTAAATATTTACACTGAATCTGTATGAAATTGTAAATGTTTACACAGAATCTGAATAAACATGTAAATATTTACACAGAAACTCTATAAACATGTAAATATTTACCAGAATCCGTAAAAACATGTAAATATTTACACAGAATCTGTATAAACATGAAAATAATTACAAAGAATCTGTGTGAACATGTAAATATTAACACAGAATCAGTATAAACATGTAAATATTTACACACAATCTGTGTAAACATGTAAATATTTCTACAGAATGTGTATGAACATGTAAATATTTACACAGAATGTATATAAACATGTAAATATTTACACAGAATCTGTAAAAACCAGCAAATATTTACACAGAATCTTTAAATCCTGTAAATATTTACACAGAATCTGTATAAACATGTCAATATTTACAAAGAATCTGTATAAACATGTCAATATTTACACAGAATGTGTATGAACATGAATATATTTACACAGAATCTGTATAAACATGTTAATATTTAAACAGAATCTTTCTAAACATGTAAATATTTACACAGAATCGGTATAAATATGTAAATATTTACACAGAATCTTTATAAACATGTAAATATTTACACAGAATCTGTATAAATATGTAAATATTTACAATGAATCTGTATAAAAATGTAAATATTTACACAGAATATGTATAAACATGTAAATATTCACACAGAATCTGTATAAACATGTAAATATTTACACAGAATCTGTATAAACATGTAAATATTTACACAGAATCTGTATAAACATGTAAATATTTACACAGAATCTGTTCCAGCATGTAAATATTTACACCGAATCTTTATATACATGTAAATATTTAGACAGAATCAGTATAAACATGTAAATGTTTACACAGAATCAGTATAAACATGTAAATATTTACACAGAATCTGTATAAACATGTAAATATTTACACAGAATCTGTGTAAACATGTAAATATTTACACATAATCTGTGTAAACATGTAAATATTTACACAGAATCTGTATAAACATGTAAATATTTAGAAAGAATCTGTATAAACATGTCAATATTTACACAGAATCTTTATAAACATGTAAATATTTACACAGAATCTGTATGAACATGTAAATATTGACACAGAATCTGTATAAACATGTCAATATTTACACAGAATCTGCATAAACATGTAAATATTTACACAGAATCTGTAAAAACCAGTAAATATTTACACAGAATCTGTATATACCTGTAAATATTTACACAGAATCTGTATGAACATGTAAATATTTACACAGAATCTCTATGAACATGTAAATATTTACAGAGAATCTGTATGAACGTGTAAATATTTACACAGAATCTGTATGAACATGTAAATGTTTACACAGACTCTGTATATACTTGTAAATATTTACACAGGATCAGTATGAACATGTAAATATTTACACTGAATCTGTATGAAATTGTAAATGTTTACACAGAATCTGAATAAACATGTAAATATTTACACAGAAACTCTATAAACATGTAAATATTTACCAGAATCCGTAAAAACATGTAAATATTTACACAGAATCTGTATAAACATGAAAATAATTACAAAGAATCTGTGTGAACATGTAAATATTAACACAGAATCAGTATAAACATGTAAATATTTACACACAATCTGTGTAAACATGTAAATATTTCTACAGAATGTGTATGAACATGTAAATATTTACACAGAATGTACATAAACATGTAAATATTTACACAGAATCTGTAAAAACCAGCAAATATTTACACAGAATCTTTAAATCCTGTAAATATTTACACAGAATCTGTATAAACATGTCAATATTTACAAAGAATCTGTATAAACATGTCAATATTTACACAGAATGTGTATGAACATGAATATATTTACACAGAATCTGTATAAACATGTTAATATTTAAACAGAATCTTTCTAAACATGTAAATATTTACACAGAATCGGTATAAATATGTAAATATTTACACAGAATCTTTATAAACATGTAAATATTTACACAGAATCTGTATAAATATGTAAATATTTACAATGAATCTGTATAAAAATGTAAATATTTACACAGAATATGTATAAACATGTAAATATTCACACAGAATCTGTATAAACATGTAAATATTTACACAGAATCTGTATAAACATGTAAATATTTACACAGAATCTGTATAAACATGTAAATATTTACACAGAATCTGTTCCAGCATGTAAATATTTACACCGAATCTTTATATACATGTAAATATTTAGACAGAATCAGTATAAACATGTAAATGTTTACACAGAATCAGTATAAACATGTAAATATTTACACAGAATCTGTATAAACATGTAAATATTTACACAGAATCTGTGTAAACATGTAAATATTTACACATAATCTGTGTAAACATGTAAATATTTACACAGAATCTGTATAAACATGTAAATATTTAGAAAGAATCTGTATAAACATGTCAATATTTACACAGAATCTTTATAAACATGTAAATATTTACACAGAATCTGTATGAACATGTAAATATTGACACAGAATCTGTGTAAACATGTCAATATTTACACAGAATCTGCATAAACATGTAAATATTTACACAGAATCTGTAAAAACCAGTAAATATTTACACAGAATCTGTATATACCTGTAAATATTTACACAGAATCTGTATGAACATGTAAATATTTACACAGAATCTGTATGAACATGTAAATATTTACAGAGAATCTGTATGAACGTGTAAATATTTACACAGAATCTGTATCAACATGTAAATGTTTACACAGACTCTGTATATACTTGTAAATATTTACACAGGATCAGAATGAACATGTAAATATTTACACTGAATCTGTATGAAATTGTACATGTTTACACAGAATCTGAATAAACATGTAAATATTTACACAGAAACTCTATAAACATGTAAATATTTACCAGAATCTGTAAAAACATGTAAATATTTACACAGAATCTGTATAAACATGAAAATAATTACAAAGAATCTGTGTGAACATGTAAATATTAACACAGAATCAGTATAAACATGTAAATATTTACACACAATCTGTGTAAACATGTAAATATTTCTACAGAATGTGTATGAACATGTAAATATTTACACAGAATGTATATAAACATGTAAATATTTACACAGAATCTGTAAAAACCAGCAAATATTTACACAGAATCTTTAAATCCTGTAAATATTTACACAGAATCTGTATAAACATGTCAATATTTACAAAGAATCTGTATAAACATGTCAATATTTACACAGAATGTGTATGAACATGAAAACATTTACACAGAATCTGTATAAACATGTTAATATTTAAACAGAATCTTTATAAACGTAAATATTTACACAGAATCGGTATAAATATGTAAATATTTACACAGAATCTGTATAAACATGTAAATATTTACACAGAATCTGTATAAAAATGTAAATATTCACACAGAATCTCTATAAACATGTAAATATTTACACAGAATCTGTATAAACATGTCAATATTTACACAGAATCTGTATAAACATGTAAATATTTACACAGAATCTGTATAAACATGTCAATATTTACACAGAATCTGTATAAACATGTAAATATTTACACAGAATCTGTATGAACATGTCAATATTTACACAGAATATGTATGAACATGTAAATATTTACACAGAATCTGTATAAACATGTCAATATTTACACCGAATCTGCATAAACATGATAATATTTACACAGAATCTGTATAAACATGTAAATATTTACACAGAATCTGTATAAACATGTAAATATTTACACAGAATCTGTATAAACCTGTAAATATTTACACAGAATGTGTATGAACATGTAAATATTTACACAGAATCTGTATAAACATGTAAATATTTACACAGAATCTGTATAAACATGTAAATATTTACACAGAATCTGTATAAACATGTAAATATTTTCACAGTATGTGTGAACATGTAAATATTTACACAGAATGTGTATAAACATGTAAATATTTACACAGAATCTGTAAAAACCAGTAAATATTTACACAGAATCTTTAAATCCTGTAAATATTTACACAGAATCTGTATGAACATCTCAATATTTACACAGAATCTGTATAAACATGTCAATATTTACACTGAATCTGTATTAACATGTCAATATTTACACAGAATCTGTATAAACATGTAAATGTTTACACAGAATCTGTAAAAACCAGTAAATATTTACACAGAATCTTTAAAAACCTGTAAATATTTACACAGTATCTGTATAAACATGTCAATAATTACACAGAATCTGTATAAACATGTCAATATTTACACAGAATCAGTATAAACATGAAAATATTTACAAAGAATCTGTATAAACATGTTAATATTTACACAGAATTTTTATAAACATGTAAATATTTACACAGAATCTTTATAAACATGTAAATATTTACACAGAATCTGTATAAATATGTAAATATTTACAAAGAATCTGTATAAAAATGTAAATATTTACACAGAATATGTATAAATATGTAAATATTCACACAGAATCTGTATAAACATGTAAATATTTACACCGAATCTGTATAAACATGTAAATATTTAGACAGAATAAGTATAAACATGTAAATATTTACACAGAATCTGTATGAACATGTAAATATTTACACAGAATCTGTATGAACATGTAAATGTTTACACAGACTCTGTATATACTTGTAAATATTTACACAGGATCAGTATGAAGATGTAAATATTTACACTGAATCTGTATGAAATTGTAAATGTTTACACAGAATCTGAATAAACATGTAAATATTTACACAGAAACTCTAAAAACATGTAAATATTTACCAGAATCTGTAAAAACATGTAAATATTTACACAGAATCTGTATAAACATGAAAATAATTACAAAGAATCTGTGTAAACATGTAAATATTAACACAGAATCAGTATAAACATGAAAATATTTACACACAATCTGTGTAAACATGTAAATATTTCTACAGAATGTGTATGAACATGTAAATATTTACACAGAATGTATATAAACATGTAAATATTTACACAGAATCTGTAAAAACCAGCAAATATTTACACAGAATCTTTAAATCCTGTAAATATTTACACAGAATCTGTATAAACATGTCAATATTTACAAAGAATCTGTATAAACATGTCAATATTTACACAGAATGTTTATGAACATGAAAATATTTACACAGAATCTGTATAAACATGTTAATATTTACACAGAATCTTTATAAACTTGTAAATATTTACACAGAATCTGTATAAATATGTAAATATTTACACAGAATCTGTATAAATATGTAAATATTTACACAGAATCTGTATAAACATGTAAATATTTACACAGAATCTGTATAAAAATGTAAATATTCACACAGAATCTCTATAAACATGTAAATATTTACACAGAATCTGTATAAACATGTAAATATTTACACAGAAGCTGTATAAACATGTCAATATTTACACAGAATCTGCGTAAACATGTAAATATTTACACAGAATCTGTATAAAAATGTAGATATTCACACAGAATCTCTATAAACATGTAAATATTTACACAGAATCTGTATGAACATGTAAATATTGACACAGAATCTGTATAAACATGTCAATATTTACACAGAATCTGCGTAAACATGTAAATATTTACACAGAATCTGTAAAAACCAGTAAATATTTACACAGAATCTGTATATACCTGTAAATATTTACACAGAGTCTGTATGAACATGTAAATATTTACACAGAATCTGTATGAACATGTAAATATTTACAGAGAATCTGTATGAACGTGTAAATATTTACACAGAATCTGTATGAACATGTAAATGTTTACACAGACTATGTATATACTTGTAAATATTTACACAGGATCAGTATGAACATGTAAATATTTACACTGAATCTGTATGAAATTGTAAATGTCTACACAGAATCTGAATAAACATGTAAATATTTACACAGAAACTCTATAAACATGTAAATATTTACCAGAATCTGTAAAAACATGTAAATATTTACACAGAATCTGTATAAACATGAAAATAATTACAAAGAATCTGTGAGAACATGTAAATATTAACACAGAATCAGTATAAACATGTAAATATTTACACACAATCTGTGTAAACATGTAAATATTTCTACAGAATGTGTATGAACATGTAAATATTTACACAGAATGTATATAAACATGTAAATATTTACACAGAATCTGTAAAAACCAGCAAATATTTACACAGAATCTTTAAATCCTGTAAATATTTACACAGAATCTGTATAAACATGTCAATATTTACAAAGAATCTGTATAAACATGTCAATATTTACACAGAATGTGTATGAACATGAAAATATTTACACAGAATCTGTATAAACATGTTAATATTTAAACAGAATCTTTCTAAACATGTAAATATTTACACAGAATCGGTATAAATATGTAAATATTTACACAGAATCTTTATAAACATGTAAATATTTACACAGAATCTGTATAAATATGTAAATATTTACAATGAATCTGTATAAAAATGTAAATATTTACACAGAATATGTATAAACATGTAAATATTCACACAGAATCTGTATAAACATGTAAATATTTACACAGAATCTGTATAAACATGTAAATATTTACACAGAATCTGTATAAACATGTAAATATTTACACAGAATCTGTTCCAGCATGTAAATATTTACACCGAATCTTTATATACATGTAAATATTTAGACAGAATCAGTATAAACATGTAAATGTTTACACAGAATCAGTATAAACATGTAAATATTTACACAGAATCTGTATAAACATGTAAATATTTACACAGAATCTGTGTAAACATGTAAATATTTACACATAATCTGTGTAAACATGTAAATATTTACACAGAATCTGTATAAACATGTAAATATTTACACAGAATCTGTATAAACATGTAAATATTTACACAGAATCTGTATAAACATGTAAATATTTACACAGAATCTGTATAAACATGTCAATATTTACACAGAATCTGCGTAAACATGTAAATATTTACACAGAATCTGTAAAAACCAGTAAATATTTACACAGAATCTGTATATACCTGTAAATATTTACACAGAATCTGTATGAACATGTAAATATTTACACAGAATCTGTATGAACATGTAAATATTTACAGAGAATCTGTATGAACGTGTAAATATTTACACAGAATCTGTATGAACATGTAAATGTTTACACAGACTCTGTATATACTTGTAAATATTTACACAGGATCAGAATGAACATGTAAATATTTACACTGAATCTGTATGAAATTGTACATGTTTACACAGAATCTGAATAAACATGTAAATCTTTACACAGAAACTCTATAAACATGTAAATATTTACCAGAATCTGTAAAAACATGTAAATATTTACACAGAATCTGTATAAACATGAAAATAATTACAAAGAATCTGTGTGAACATGTAAATATTAACACAGAATCAGTATAAACATGTAAATATTTACACACAATCTGTGTAAACATGTAAATATTTCTACAGAATGTGTATGAACATGTAAATATTTACACAGAATGTATATAAACATGTAAATATTTACACAGAATCTGTAAAAACCAGCAAATATTTACACAGAATCTTTAAATCCTGTAAATATTTACACAGAATCTGTATAAACATGTCAATATTTACAAAGAATCTGTATAAACATGACAATATTTACACAGAATGTGTATGAACATGAAAACATTTACACAGAATCTGTATAAACATGTTAATATTTAAACAGAATCTTTATAAACATGTAAATATTTACACAGAATCGGTATAAATATGTAAATATTTACACAGAATCTGTATAAACATGTAAATATTTACACAGAATCTGTATAAAAATGTAAATATTCACACAGAATCTCTATAAACATGTAAATATTTACACAGAATCTGTATAAACATGTCAATATTTACACAGAATCTGTATAAACATGTAAATATTTACACAGAATCTGTATAAACATGTCAATATTTACACAGAATCTGTATAAACATGTAAATATTTACACAGAATCTGTATAAACATGTAAATATTTACACAGAATCGGTATAAATATGTAAATATTTACACAGAATCTGTATAAACATGTAAATATTTACACAGAATCTGTATAAAAATGTAAATATTCACACAGAATCTCTATAAACATGTAAATATTTACACAGAATCTGTATAAACATGTCAATATTTACACAGAATCTGTATAAACATGTAAATATTTACACAGAATCTGTATAAACATGTCAATATTTACACAGAATCTGTATAAACATGTAAATATTTACACAGAATCTGTATGAACATGTCAATATTTACACAGAATATGTATGAACATGTAAATATTTACACAGAATCTGTATAAACATGGCAATATTTACACCGAATCTGCATAAACATGATAATATTTACACAGAATCTGTATAAACATGTAAATATTTACACAGAATCTGTATAAACATGTAAATATTTACAGAGAATCTGTATAAACCTGTAAATATTTACACAGAATGTGTATGAACATGTAAATATTTACACAGAATCTGTATAAACATGTAAATATTTACACAGAATCTGTATAAACATGTAAATATTTACACAGAATCTGTATAAACATGTAAATATTTTCACAGTATGTGTGAACATGTAAATATTTACACAGAATGTGTATAAACATGTAAATATTTACACAGAATCTGTAAGAACCAGTAAATATTTACACAGAATCTTTAAATCCTGTAAATATTTACACAGAATCTGTATGAACATGTCAATATTTACACAGAATCTGTATAAACATGTCAATATTTACACTGAATCTGTATTAACATGTCAATATTTACACAGAATCTGTATAAACATGTAAATGTTTACACAGAATCTGTAAAAACCATTAAATATTTACACAGAATCTTTAAAAACCTGTAAATATTTACACAGTATCTGTATAAACATGTCAATAATTACACAGAATCTGTATAAACATGTCAATATTTACACAGAATCAGTATAAACATGAAAATATTTACAAAGAATCTGTATAAACATGTTAATATTTACACAGAATTTTTATAAACATGTAAATATTTACACAGAATCTTTATAAACATGTAAATATTTACACAGAATCTGTATATGTAAATATTTACAAAGAATCTGTATAAAAATGTAAATATTTACACAGAATATGTATAAACATGTAAATATTCACACAGAATCTGTATAAACATGTAAATATTTACACAGAAGCTGTATAAACATGTCAATATTTACACAGAATCTGCGTAAACATGTAAATATTTACACAGAATCTGTATAAAAATGTAGATATTCACACAGAATCTCTATAAACATGTCAATATTTACACAGAATATGTATAAACATGTAAATATTTACACAGAAGCTGTATAAACATGTCAATATTTACACAGAATCTGCGTAAACATGTAAATATTTACACAGAATCTGTAAAAACCAGTAAATATTTACACAGAATCTGTATATACCTGTAAATATTTACACAGAATCTGTATGAACATGTAAATAATTACAAAGAATCTGTATGGAAATGTAAATATTTACACAGAATCTGTATAAACATGTAAATATTCACACAGAATCTCTATAAACATATAAATATTTACACAGAATCTGTATAAACATGTCAATATTTACACAGAATGTGTATAAACATGTAAATATTTACACAGAATCTGAATAAAGATGTAAATATTTACACAGAATCTGTAGGAGCATGTAAATATTTACACCGAATCTTTATAAACATGTAAATATTTAGACAGAATTTGTGTAAACGTAAATATTTACACAGAATCTGTATAGACATGTAAATATTTACACAGAATCTGTATAAACATATAAATATTTACACAGAATCTGTGCAAACATGTAAATATTTACACAGAATCTATATGAACATGTAAATATTTACACAGAATGTGTATAAACATGTTAATGTTTACACAGAATCTGTATGACCATGTAAATATTTACACAGAATCTGTATAACCATGTAAATATTTACACAGAATCTGTATGAACATGTTAATATTTACACAGAATGTGTATAAACATGAAAATATTTACACAGAATGTGTATAAACATGTAAATATTTACGCAGAATCTTTATAAACATGTAAATATTTATACAGAATCTGTATAAACATGTAAATATTTACACAGAATCTGTATAAACATGTCAATATTTACACAGAATCTGTAAAAACCTGTAAATATTTACACAGTATCTGTTTATACCTGTAAATATTTACACAGGATCTGTATGAACATGTAAATATTTACACTGAATCTGTATAAAATTGTAAATGTTTACACACAGTCTGTATAAACATGAAAATATTTACACAGAAACTGTATAAACATGTTAATATTTACCAGAATCTGTATGAACATGTAAATATTTACACAGAATCTGAATAAACATGTAAATATTTACACAGAATCTGTATAAACATGTATATATTGACACTTAATCTGTATAAACATGTGAATATTTACACAGAATCTGTATGAACATGTAAATCTTTACACAGAATCTGTATATACCTGTAAATATTTACACATTATCTGTATAAACATGTAAATATTTACACAGAATCTGTATAAACAGGTAAATTTTTAAAAAGAATCTGTATAAACGTCAATATTTACACAGAATCTGTATAAACATGTAAATATTTACACAGAATCTGTATGAACATGTAAATATTTACACAGAATCTGTAAAAACCAGTAAATATTTACACAGGATCTTTAAATCCTGTAAATATTTACACAGAATCTGTATAAACATGTCAATATTTACACAGAACCTGTATAAACATGTAAATATTTACACAGAATCTGTTCGAGCATGTAAATAATTACACCGAATCTGTATAAACATGTAAATATTTAGACAGAAGCAGTATAAACATGTAAATATTTACACAGAATCTGTATAATCATGTAAATATTTACACAGAATCTGTATAAACATGTAAATATTTACACAGAATCTGTATAAACATGTAAATATTCACACAGAATCTCTATAAACATGTAAATATTTACACAGAATCTGTATAAACATGTCAATATTTACACAGAATCTGTATGAACATGTAAATATTGACACAGAATCTGTATAAACATGTCAATATTTACACAGAATCTGCATAAACATGTAAATATTTACACAGAATCTGTAAAAACCAGTAAATATTTACACAGAATCTGTATATACCTGTAAATATTTACACAGAATCTGTATGAACATGTAAATATTTACACAGAATCTCTATGAACATGTAAATATTTACAGAGAATCTGTATGAACGTGTAAATATTTACACAGAATCTGTATGAACATGTAAATGTTTACACAGACTCTGTATATACTTGTAAATATTTACACAGGATCAGTATGAACATGTAAATATTTACACTGAATCTGTATGAAATTGTAAATGTTTACACAGAATCTGAATAAACATGTAAATATTTACACAGAAACTCTATAAACATGTAAATATTTACCAGAATCCGTAAAAACATGTAAATATTTACACAGAATCTGTATAAACATGAAAATAATTACAAAGAATCTGTGTGAACATGTAAATATTAACACAGAATCAGTATAAACATGTAAATATTTACACACAATCTGTGTAAACATGTAAATATTTCTACAGAATGTGTATGAACATGTAAATATTTACACAGAATGTACATAAACATGTAAATATTTACACAGAATCTGTAAAAACCAGCAAATATTTACACAGAATCTTTAAATCCTGTAAATATTTACACAGAATCTGTATAAACATGTCAATATTTACAAAGAATCTGTATAAACATGTCAATATTTACACAGAATGTGTATGAACATGAATATATTTACACAGAATCTGTATAAACATGTTAATATTTAAACAGAATCTTTCTAAACATGTAAATATTTACACAGAATCGGTATAAATATGTAAATATTTACACAGAATCTTTATAAACATGTAAATATTTACACAGAATCTGTATAAATATGTAAATATTTACAATGAATCTGTATAAAAATGTAAATATTTACACAGAATATGTATAAACATGTAAATATTCACACAGAATCTGTATAAACATGTAAATATTTACACAGAATCTGTATAAACATGTAAATATTTACACAGAATCTGTATAAACATGTAAATATTTACACAGAATCTGTTCCAGCATGTAAATATTTACAACGAATCTTTATATACATGTAAATATTTAGACAGAATCAGTATAAACTTGTAAATGTTTACACAGAATCAGTATAAACATGTAAATATTTACACAGAATCTGTATAAACATGTAAATATTTACACAGAATCTGTATGAACATGTAAATATTGACACAGAATCTGTATAAACATGTCAATATTTACACAGAATCTGCATAAACATGTAAATATTTACACAGAATCTGTAAAAACCAGTAAATATTTACACAGAATCTGTATATACCTGTAAATATTTACACAGAATCTGTATGAACATGTAAATATTTACACAGAATCTGTATGAACATGTAAATATTTACAGAGAATCTGTATGAACGTGTAAATATTTACACAGAATCTGTATGAACATGTAAATGTTTACACAGACTCTGTATATACTTGTAAATATTTACACAGGATCAGAATGAACATGTAAATATTTACACTGAATCTGTATGAAATTGTACATGTTTACACAGAATCTGAATAAACATGTAAATATTTACACAGAAACTCTATAAACATGTAAATATTTACCAGAATCTGTAAAAACATGTAAATATTTACACAGAATCTGTATAAACATGTAAATATTTACACAGAATCTGTATAAACATGTAAATATTTACACAGAATCTGTTCCAGCATGTAAATATTTACACCGAATCTTTATATACATGTAAATATTTAGACAGAATCAGTATAAACATGTAAATGTTTACACAGAATCAGTATAAACATGTAAATATTTACACAGAATCTGTATAAACATGTAAATATTTACACAGAATCTGTGTAAACATGTAAATATTTACACATAATCTGTGTAAACATGTAAATATTTACACAGAATCTGTATAAACATGTAAATATTTACACAGAATCTGTATAAACATGTAAATATTTACACAGAATCTGTATAAACATGTCAATATTTACACAGAATCTGTATAAACATGTCAATATTTACACAGAATCTGCGTAAACATGTAAATATTTACACAGAATCTGTAAAAACCAGTAAATATTTACACAGAATCTGTATATACCTGTAAATATTTACACAGAATCTGTATGAACATGTAAATATTTACACAGAATCTGTATGAACATGTAAATATTTACAGAGAATCTGTATGAACGTGTAAATATTTACACAGAATCTGTATGAACATGTAAATGTTTACACAGACTCTGTATATACTTGTAAATATTTACACAGGATCAGTATGAACATGTAAATATTTACACTGAATCTGTATGAAATTGTACATGTTTACACAGAATCTGAATAAACATGTAAATCTTTACACAGAAACTCTATAAACATGTAAATATTTACCAGAATCTGTAAAAACATGTAAATATTTACACAGAATCTGTATAAACATGAAAATAATTACAAAGAATCTGTGTGAACATGTAAATATTAACACAGAATCAGTATAAACATGTAAATATTTACACACAATCTGTGTAAACATGTAAATATTTCTACAGAATGTGTATGAACATGTAAATATTTACACAGAATGTATATAAACATGTAAATATTTACACAGAATCTGTAAAAACCAGCAAATATTTACACAGAATCTTTAAATCCTGTAAATATTTACACAGAATCTGTATAAACATGTCAATATTTACAAAGAATCTGTATAAACATGACAATATTTACACAGAATGTGTATGAACATGAAAACATTTACACAGAATCTGTATAAACATGTTAATATTTAAACAGAATCTTTATAAACATGTAAATATTTACACAGAATCGGTATAAATATGTAAATATTTACACAGAATCTGTATAAACATGTAAATATTTACACAGAATCTGTATAAAAATGTAAATATTCACACAGAATCTCTATAAACATGTAAATATTTACACAGAATCTGTATAAACATGTCAATATTTACACAGAATCTGTATAAACATGTAAATATTTACACAGAATCTGTATAAACATGTCAATATTTACACAGAATCTGTATAAACATGTAAATATTTACACAGAATCTGTATGAACATGTCAATATTTACACAGAATATGTATGAACATGTAAATATTTACACAGAATCTGTATAAACATGTCAATATTTACACCGAATCTGCATAAACATGATAATATTTACACAGAATCTGTATAAACATGTAAATATTTACACAGAATCTGTATAAACATGTAAATATTTACACAGAATCTGTATAAACCTGTAAATATTTACACAGAATGTGTATGAACATGTAAATATTTACACAGAATCTGTATAAACATGTAAATATTTACACAGAATCTGTATAAACATGTAAATATTTACACAGAATCTGTATAAACATGTAAATATTTTCACAGTATGTGTGAACATGTAAATATTTACACAGAATGTGTATAAACATGTAAATATTTACACAGAATCTGTAAGAACCAGTAAATATTTACACAGAATCTTTAAATCCTGTAAATATTTACACAGAATCTGTATGAACATGTCAATATTTACACAGAATCTGTATAAACATGTCAATATTTACACTGAATCTGTATTAACATGTCAATATTTACACAGAATCTGTATAAACATGTAAATGTTTACACAGAATCTGTAAAAACCATTAAATATTTACACAGAATCTTTAAAAACCTGTAAATATTTACACAGTATCTGTATAAACATGTCAATAATTACACAGAATCTGTATAAACATGTCAATATTTACACAGAATCAGTATAAACATGAAAATATTTACAAAGAATCTGTATAAACATGTTAATATTTACACAGAATTTTTATAAACATGTAAATATTTACACAGAATCTTTATAAACATGTAAATATTTACACAGAATCTGTATAAATATGTAAATATTTACAAAGAATCTGTATAAAAATGTAAATATTTACACAGAATATGTATAAACATGTAAATATTCACACAGAATCTGTATAAACATGTAAATATTTACACAGAAGCTGTATAAACATGTCAATATTTACACAGAATCTGCGTAAACATGTAAATATTTACACAGAATCTGTATAAAAATGTAGATATTCACACAGAATCTCTATAAACATGTCAATATTTACACAGAATCTGTATAAACATGTAAATATTTACACAGAAGCTGTATAAACATGTCAATATTTACACAGAATCTGCGTAAACATGTAAATATTTACACAGAATCTGTAAAAACCAGTAAATATTTACACAGAATCTCTATATACCTGTAAATATTTACACAGAATCTGTATGAACATGTAAATAATTACAAAGAATCTGTATGGAAATGTAAATATTTACACAGATTCTGTATAAACATGTAAATATTCACACAGAATCTCTATAAACATATAAATATTTACACAGAATCTGTATAAACATGTCAATATTTACACAGAATGTGTATAAACATGTAAATATTTACACAGAATCTGAATAAAGATGTAAATATTTACACAGAATCTGTAGGAGCATGTAAATATTTACACCGAATTCTTATAAACATGTAAATATTTAGACAGAATTTGTGTAAACGTAAATATTTACACAGAATCTGTATAGACATGTAAATATTTACACAGAATCTGTATAAACATATAAATATTTACACAGAATCTGTGCAAACATGTAAATATTTACACAGAATCTATATGAACATGTAAATATTTACACAGAATGTGTATAAACATGTTAATGTTTACACAGAATCTGTATGACCATGTAAATATTTACACAGAATCTGTATAACCATGTAAATATTTACACAGAATCTGTATGAACATGTTAATATTTACACAGAATGTGTATAAACATGAAAATATTTACACAGAATGTGTATAAACATGTAAATATTTACGCAGAATCTTTATAAACATGTAAATATTTACACAGAATCTGTATAAACATGTAAATATTTACACAGAATCTGTATAAACATGTCAATATTTACACAGAATCTGTAAAAACCTGTAAATATTTACACAGTATCTGTTTATACCTGTAAATATTTACACAGGATCTGTATGAACATGTAAATATTTACACTGAATCTGTATAAAATTGTAAATGTTTACACACAGTCTGTATAAACATGAAAATATTTACACAGAAACTGTATAAACATGTTAATATTTACCAGAATCTGTATGAACATGTAAATATTTACACAGAATCTGAATAAACATGTAAATATTTACACAGAATCTGTATAAACATGTATATATTGACACTTAATCTGTATAAACATGTGAATATTTACACAGAATCTGTATGAACATGTAAATCTTTACACAGAATCTGTATATACCTGTAAATATTTACACATTATCTGTATAAACATGTAAATATTTACACAGAATCTGTATAAACAGGTAAATTTTTAAAAAGAATCTGTATAAACGTCAATATTTACACAGAATCTGTATAAACATGTAAATATTTACACAGAATCTGTATAAACATGTAAATATTTACACAGAATCTGTATGAACATGTAAATATTTACACAGAATCTGTAAAAACCAGTAAATATTTACACAGGATCTTTAAATCCTGTAAATATTTATACAGAATCTGTATAAACATGTCAATATTTACACAGAACCTGTATAAACATGTAAATATTTACACAGAATCTGTTCGAGCATGTAAATAATTACACCGAATCTGTATAAACATGTAAATATTTAGACAGAAGCAGTATAAACATGTAAATATTTACACAGAATCTGTATAATCATGTAAATATTTACACAGAATCTGTATAAACATGTAAATATTTACACAGAATCTGTATAAACATGTAAATATTCACACAGAATCTCTATAAACATGTAAATATTTACACAGAATCTGTATAAACATGTCAATATTTACACAGAATCTGTATAAACATGTAAATATTTACACAGAATCTGTAAAAACCAGTAAATATTTACACAGAATCTTTAAAAACCTATAAATATTTACACAGTATCTGTATAAGCATGTCAATAATTACACAGAATCTGTATAAACATGTCAATATTTACACAGAATCAGTATAAACATGAAAATATTTACACAGGATCTGTATAAACATGTTAATATTTACACAGAATTTTTATAAACATGTAAATATTTACACAGAATCTTTATAAACATGTAAATATTTACACAGAATCGGTATAAATATGTAAATATTTACAAAGAATCTGTATAAAAATGTAAATATTTACACAGAATATGTATAAACATGTCAATATTCACACAGAATCTGTATAAACATGTAAATATTTACACAGAATCTGTATAAACATGTAAATATTTACACAGACTCTGTATTAACATGTCAATATTTACACAGAATCTGTATAAACATGTAAATATTTACACAGAATCTGTTCGAGCATGTAAATATTTACACTGAATGTGTATAAACATGTAAATATTTACACAGAATCTGTAAAAACCCGTAAATATTTACACAGAATCTTTAAAAACCTGTAAATATTTACACAGTATCTGTATAAACATGTCAATATTTACACAGAATCTGTATAAACATGTAAATATTTACACAGAATCTGTATAAACATGTCAATATTTACAAAGAATCTTTATAAACATGTAAACATTTACACAGAATCTATATGAACATGTAAATATTTACACAGAATGTGTATAAACATGTAAATGTTTACACAGAATCTGTATGAACATGTAAATATTTACACAGAATCTGTACAAACATGTAAATATGTACAGAGAATCTGTATGAACATCTTAATTTTTACAAAGAATCTGTATGGAAATGTAAATATTTACAAAGAATCAGTATAAAGATGTAAATATGTACACAGAATCTGTATGATCATGTAAAGATTTACACAGAATCTGTAAAAACCTGTAAATATTTACACAGAGTCTGTATAAAAATGTAAATATTTACACAGAATCTGTATAAACATGTAAATATTTACACAGAATCTGTATAAACATGTAAATATTTACACAGAATCTGTATAAATATGTAAATATTTACACAGTATGTGTGAACATGTAAATATTTACACAGAATGTGTATAAACATGTCAATATTTACACAGAATCTGTAAAAACCTGTAAATATTTACACAGAATCTTTAAATCCTGTAAATATTTACACAGAATCTGTATAAACATGTCAATATTTACAAAGAATCTGTATAAACATGTCAATATTTACACAGAATGTTTATGAACATGAAAATATTTACACAGAATCTGTATAAACATGTTAATATTTACACAGAATCTTTATAAACTTGTAAATATTTACACAGAATCTGTATAAATATGTAAATATTTACACAGAATCTGTATAAACATGTAAATATTTACACAGAATCTGTATAAAAATGTAAATATTCACACAGAATCTCTATAAACATGTAAATATTTACACATAATCTGTATAAACATGTAAATATTTACACAGAAGCTGTATAAACATGTCAATATTTACACAGAATCTGCGTAAACATGTAAATATTTACACAGAATCTGTATAAAAATGTAGATATTCACACAGAATCTCTATAAACATGTCAATATTTACACAGAATCTGTATAAACATGTAAATATTTACACAGAAGCTGTATAAACATGTCAATATTTACACAGAATCTGCGTAAACATGTAAATGTTTACACAGAATCTGTAAAAACCAGTAAATATTTACACAGAATCTGTATATACCTGTAAATATTTACACAGAATCTGTATGAACATGTAAATAATTACAAAGAATCTGTATGGAAATGTAAATATTTACACAGAATCTGTATAAACATGTAAATATTCACACAGAATCTCTATAAACATGTAAATATTTACACAGAATCTGTATAAACATGTCAACATTTACACAGAATGTGTATAAACATGTAAATATTTACACAGAATCTGAATAAAGATGTAAATATTTACACAGAATCTGTAGGAGCATGTAAATATTTACACCGAATCTTTATAAACATGTAAATATTTAGACAGAATTTGTGTAAACGTAAATATTTACACAGAATCTGTATAGACATGTAAATATTTACACAGAATCTGTATAAACATGTAAATATTTACACAGAATCTGTGCAAACATGTAAATATTTACACAGAATCTATATGAACATGTAAATATTTACACAGAATGTGTATAAACATGTTAATGTTTACACAGAATCTGTATGAACATGTAAATATTTACACAGAATCTGTATAACCATGTAAATATTTACACAGAATCTGTATGAACATGTTAATATTTACACAGAATGTGTATAAACATGAAAATATTTACACAGAATGTGTATAAACATGTAAATATTTACGCAGAATCTTTATAAACATGTAAATATTTACACAGAATCTGTATAAACATGTAAATATTTACACAGAATCTGTATAAACATGTCAATATTTACACAGAATCTGTAAAAACCTGTAAATATTTACACAGTATCTGTTTATACCTGTAAATATTTACACAGGATCTGTATGAACATGTAAATATTTACACTGAATCTGTATAAAATTGTAAATGTTTACACACAGTCTGTATAAACATGAAAATATTTACACAGAAACTGTATAAACATGTTAATATTTACCAGAATCTGTATGAACATGTAAATATTTACACAGAATCTGAATAAACATGTAAATATTTACACAGAATCTGTATAAACATGTATATATTGACACTTAATCTGTATAAACATGTAAATATTTACACAGAATCTGTATGAACATGTAAATCTTTACACAGAATCTGTATATACCTGTAAATGTTTACACATTATCTGTATAAACATGTAAATATTTAAACAGAATCTGTATAAACAGGTAAATATTTAAAAAGAATCTGTATAAACGTCAATATTTACACAGAATCTGTATAAACATGTAAATATTTACACAGAATCTGTATAAACATGTAAATATTTACACAGAATCTGTATGAACATGTAAATATTTACACAGAATCTGTAAAAACCAGTAAATATTTACACAGGATCTTTAAATCCTGTAAATATTTACACAGAATCTGTATAAACATGTCAATATTTACACAGAACCTGTATAAACATGTAAACATTTACACAGAATCTGTTCTAGCATGTAAATAATTACACCGAATCTGTATAAACATGTAAATATTTAGACAGAAGCAGTATAAACATGTAAATATTTTCACAGAATCTGTATAATCATGTAAATATTTACACAGAATCTGTATAAACATGTAAATATTTACACAGAATCTGTATAAACATGTAAATATTCACACAGAATCTCTATAAACATGTAAATATTTACACAGAATCTGTATAAACATGTCAATATTTACACAGAATCTGTATAAACATGTCAATATTTACACAGAATCAGTATAAACATGAAAATATTTACACAGGATCTGTATAAACATGTTAATATTTACACAGAATTTTTATAAACATGTAAATATTTACACAGAATCTTTATAAACATGTAAATATTTACACAGAATCGGTATAAATATGTAAATATTTACAAAGAATCTGTATAAAAATGTAAATATTTACACAGAATATGTATAAACATGTCAATATTCACACAGAATCTGTATAAACATGTAAATATTTACACAGAATCTGTATAAACATGTAAATATTTACACAGAATCTGTATAAACATGTCAATATTTACAAAGAATCTTTATAAACATGTAAACATTTACACAGAATCTATATGAACATGTAAATATTTACACAGAATGTGTATAAACATGTAAATGTTTACACAGAATCTGTATGAACATGTAAATATTTACACAGAATCTGTACAAACATGTAAATATTTACAGAGAATCTGTATGAACATCTTAATTTTTACAAAGAATCTGTATGGAAATGTAAATATTTACAAAGAATCAGTATAAAGATGTAAATATGTACACAGAATCTGTATGATCATGTAAAGATTTACAAAGAATCTGTAAAAACCTGTAAATATTTACACAGAGTCTGTATAAAAATGTAAATATTTACACAGAATCTGTATAAACATGTAAATATTTACACAGAATCTGTATAAACATGTAAATATTTACACAGAATCTGTATAAACATGTAAATATTTACACAGTATGTGTGAACATGTAAATATTTACACAGAATGTGTATAAACATGTAAATATTTACACAGAATCTGTAAAAACCAGTAAATATTTACACAGAATCTTTAAATCCTGTAAATATTTACACAGAATCTGTATAAACATGTCAATATTTACACAGAATCTGTATAAACATATAAATATTTACACAGAATCTGTTCGAGCATGTAAATATTTACACTGAATCTGTATAAACATGTAAATATTTAGACAGAAGCAGTATAAACATGTAAATATTTACACAGAATCTGTATAAACATGTAAATATTTACACAGAATCTGTATAAACATGTAAATATTTACACAGAATCTGTATAAACATGTAAATATTCACACAGAATCTCTATAAACATGTAAATATTTACACTGAATCTGTATTCACATGTCAATATTTACACAGAATCTGTATAAACATGTAAATATTTACACAGAATCTGTAAAAACCAGTAAATATTTACACAGAATCTTTAAAAACCTGTAAATATTTACACAGTATCTGTATAAACATGTCAATAATTACACAGAATCTGTATAAACATGTCAATATTTACACAGAATCAGTATAAACATGAAAATATTTGCACAGAATCTGTATAAACATGTTAATATTTACACAGAATTTTTATAAACATGTAAATATTTACACAGAATCTTTATAAACATGTAAATATTTACACAGAATCTCTATAAATATGTAAATATTTACAAAGAATCTGTATAAAAATGTAAATATTTACACAGAATCTGTATAAAGATGTAAATATTTACACAGACTCTGTATTAGCATGTCAATATTTACACAGAATCTGTATAAACATGTAAATATTTACTCAGAATCTGTTCGGGCATGTAAATATTTACACCGAATCTTTATAAACATGTAAATATTTAGACAGAATCAGTATAAACATGTAAATATTTACACAGAATCTGTATAAACATGTAAATATTTACACAGAATCTGTATTAACATGTAAATATTTACACATAATCTGTATAAACATGTAAATATTTACACAGAATCTGTATAAACATGTAAATATTTAGAAAGAATCCGTATAAACATGTCAATATTTACACAGAATCTGTATAAACATGTAAATATTTACACAGAATCTGTATGAACATGTAAATATTGACACAGAATCTGTATAAACATGTCAATATTTACACAGAATCTGCGTAAACATGTAAATATTTACACAGAATCTGTAAAAACCAGTAAATATTTACACAGAATCTGTATATACCTGTAAATATTTACACAGAATCTGTATGAACATGTAAATATTTACACAGAATCTCTATGAACATGTAAATATTTACAGAGAATCTGTATGAACGTGTAAATATTTACACAGAATCTGTATGAACATGTAAATGTTTACACAGACTATGTATATACTTGTATATATTTACACAGGATCAGTATGAACATGTAAATATTTACACTGAATCTGTATGAAATTGTAAATGTTTACACAGAATCTGAATAAACATGTAAATATTTACACAGAAACTCTATAAACATGTAAATATTTACCAGAATCTGTAAAAACATGTAAATATTTACACAGAATCTGTATAAACATGAAAATAATTACAAAGAATCTGTGAGAACATGTAAATATTAACACAGAATCAGTATAAACATGTAAATATTTACACACAATCTGTGTAAACATGTAAATATTTCTACAGAATGTGTATGAACATGTAAATATTTACACAGAATGTATATAAACATGTAAATATTTACACAGAATCTGTAAAAACCAGCAAATATTTACACAGAATCTTTAAATCCTGTAAATATTTACACAGAATCTGTATAAACATGTCAATATTTACAAAGAATCTGTATAAACGTGTCAATATTTACACAGAATGTGTATGAACATGAAAATATTTACACAGAATCTGTATAAACATGTAAATATTTAAACAGAATCTTTATAAACATGTAAATATTTACACAGAATCAGTATAAATATGTAAATATTTACACAGAATCTTTATAAACATGTAAATATTTACACAGAATCTGTATAAATATGTAAATATTTACAATGAATCTGTATAAAAATGTAAATATTTACACAGAATATGTATAAACATGTAAATATTCACACAGAATCTGTATAAACATCTAAATATTTACACAGAATCTGTATAAACATGTAAATATTTATACAGAATCTGTATAAACATGTAAATATTTACACAGAATCTGTTCCAGCATGTAAATATTTACACCGAATCTTTATATACATGTAAATATTTAGACAGAATCAGTATAAACATGTAAATGTTTACACAGAATCAGTATAAACATGTAAATATTTACACAGAATCTGTATAAACATGTAAATATTTACACAGAATCTGTATAAACATGTAAATATTTACACATAATCTGTATAAACATGTAAATATTTACACAGAATCTGTATAAACATGTAAATATTTAGAAAGAATCTGTATAAACATGTCAATATTTACACAGAATCTGTATAAACATGTAAATATTTACACAGAATCTGTATGAACATGTAAATATGGACACAGAATCTGTATAAACATGTCAATATTTACACAGAATCTGCGTAAGCATGTAAATATTTACACAGAATCTGTAAAAACCAGTAAATATTTACACAGAATCTGTATATACCTGTAAATATTTACACAGAATCTGTATGAACATGTAAATATTTACACAGAATCTGTATATACTTGTAAATATTTACACAGGATCAGAATGAACATGTAAATATTTACACTGAATCTGTATGAAATTGTACATGTTTACACAGAATCTGAATAAACATGTAAATATTTACACAGAAACTCTATAAACATGTAAATATTTACCAGAATCTGTAAAAACATGTAAATATTTACACAGAATCTGTATAAACATGAAAATAATTACAAAGAATCTGTGTGAACATGTAAATATTTACACAGAATCAGTATAAACATGTAAATATTTACACACAATCTGTGTAAACATGTAAATATTTCTACAGAATGTGTATGAACATGTAAATATTTACACAGAATGTATATAAACATGTAAATATTTACACAGAATCTGTAAAAACCAGCAAATATTTACACAGAATCTTTAAATCCTGTAAATATTTACACAGAATCTGTATAAACATGTCAATATTTACAAAGAATCTGTATAAACATGTCAATATTTACACAGAATGTGTATGAACATGAAAACATTTACACAGAATCTGTATAAACATGTTAATATTTAAACAGAATCTTTATAAACATGTAAATATTTACACAGAATCGGTATAAATATGTAAATATTTACACAGAATCTGTATAAACATGTAAATATTTACACAGAATCTGTATAAAAATGTAAATATTCACACAGAATCTCTATAAACATGTAAATATTTACACAGAATCTGTATAAACATGTCAATATTTACACAGAATCTGTATAAACATGTCAATATTTACACAGAATCTGTATAAACATGTCAATATTTACACAGAATCTGTATAAACATGTAAATATTTACACAGAATCTGTATGAACATGTCAATATTTACACAGAATATGTATGGACATGTAAATATTTACACAGAATCTGTATAAACATGTCAATATTTACACCGAATCTGCTTAAACATGATAATATTTACACAGAATCTGTATAAACATGTAAATATTTACACAGAATCTGTATAAACATGTAAATATTTACACAGAATCTGTATAAACCTGTAAATATTTACACAGAATGTGTATGAACATGTAAACATTTACACAGAATCTGTATAAACATGTAAATATTTACACAGAATCTGTATAAACATGTAAATATTTACACAGAATCTGTATAAACATGTAAATATTTTCACAGTATGTGTGAACATGTAAATATTTACACAGAATGTGTATAAACATGTAAATATTTACACAGAATCTGTAAAAACCAGTAAATATTTACACAGAATCTTTAAATCCTGTAAATATTTACACAGAATCTGTATGAACATCTCAATATTTACACAGAATCTGTATAAACATGTCAATATTTACACTGAATCTGTATTAACATGTCAATATTTACACAGAATCTGTATAAACATGTAAATGTTTACACAGAATCTGTAAAAACCAGTAAATATTTACACAGAATCTTTAAAAACCTGTAAATATTTACACAGTATCTGTATAAACATGTCAATAATTACACAGAATCTGTATAAACATGTCAATATTTACACAGAATCAGTATAAACATGAAAATATTTACAAAGAATCTGTATAAACATGTTAATATTTACACAGAATCTGTAAAAACCAGTAAATATTTACACAAAATCTTTAAATCCTGTAAATATTTACACAGAATCTGTATAAACATGTCAATATTTACACAGAATCTGTATAAACATGTAAATATTTACACAGAATCTGTTCGAGCATGTAAATATTTACACCGAATCTGTATAAACATGTAAATATTTAGACAGAATCAGTATAAACATGTAAATATTTACACAGAATCTGTATAAACATGTAAATATTTACACAGAATCTGTATAAACATGTAAATATTTACACAGAATCTTTATAAACATGTAAATATTTACACATAATCTGAATAAATATGTAAATATTTACAAAGAATCTGTATAAAAATGTAAATATTTACACAGAATATGTATAAACATGTAAATATTCACACAGAATCTGTATAAACATGTAAATATTTACACAGAATCTGTATAAACATGTAAATATTTAGACAGACTCTGTATTAACATGTCAATATTTACACAGAATCTGTATAAACATGTAAATATTTACACAGAATCTGTTCGAGCATGTAAATATTTACACCGAATCTTTATAAACATGTAAATATTTAGACAGAATCAGTATAAACATGTAAATATTTACACAGAATCTGTATAAACATGTAAATATTTACACAGAATCTGTATTAACATGTAAATATTTACACATAATCTGTATAAACATGTAAATATTTACACAGAATCTGTATAAACATGTAAATATTTAGAAAGAATCTGTATAAACATGTCAATATTTACACAGAATCTGTATAAACATGTATATATTTACACAGAATCTGTATGAACATGTAAATATTGACACAGAATCTGTATAAACATGTCAATATTTACACAGAAACTGCGTAAACATGTAAATATTTACACAGAATCTGTAAAAACCAGTAAATATTTACACAGAATCTGTATATACCTGTAAATATTTACACAGAATCTGTATGAACATGTAAATATTTACACAGAATCTGTATGAACATGTAAATATTTACACAGAATCTGTTCGAGCATGTAAATATTTACACTGAATCTGTATAAACATGTAAATATTTAGACAGAATCAGTATAAACGTAAATATTTACACAGAATCTGTATGAACTTGTAAATGTTTACACAGACTCTGTATATACTTGTAAATATTTACACAGGATCTGTATGAACATTTAATATTTACACTGAATCTGTATGAAATTGTAAATGTTTACACAGAATCTGAATAAACATGTAAATATTTACACAGAAACTCTATAAACATGTAAATATTTACCAGAATCTGTAAAAACATGTAAATATTTACACATAATCTGTATAAACATGAAAATAATTACAAAGAATCTGTGTGAACATGTAAATATTAACACAGAATCAGTATAAACATGTAAATATTTACACACAATCTGTGTAAACATGTAAATATTTCTACAGAATGTGTATGAACATGTAAATATTTACACAGAATGTATATAAACATGTAAATATTTACACAGAATCTGTAAAAACCAGCAAATATTTACACAGAATCTTTAAATCCTGTAAATATTTACACAGAATCTGTATAAACATGTCAATATTTACAAAGAATCTGTATAAACATGTCAATATTTACACAGAATGTGTATGAACATGAAAACATTTACACACAATCTGTATAAACATGTTAATATTTAAACAGAATCTTAATAAACATGTAAATATTTACACAGAATCGGTATAAATATGTAAATATTTACACAGAATCTGTATAAACATGTAAATATTTACACAGAATCTGTATAAAAATGTAAATATTCACACAGAATCTCTATAAACATGTAAATATTTACACAGAATCTGTATAAACATGTCAATATTTACACAGAATCTGTATAAACATGTAAATATTTACACAGAATCTGTATAAACATGTCAATATTTACACAGAATCTGTATAAACATGTAAATATTTACAGAGAATCTGTATGAACATGTCAATATTTACACAGAATCTGTATGAACATGTAAATATTTACACAGAATGTGTATAAACATGTCAATATTTACACCGAATCTGCATAAACATGAAAATATTTACACAGAATCTGTATAAACATGTAAATATTTACACAGAATCTGTATAAACATGCAAATATTTACACAGAATCTGTATAAACCTGTAAATATTTACACAGAATCTGTATGAACATGTAAATATTTACACAGAATCTGTATGAACATGTAAATATTTACACAGAATCTGTATAAACATGTAAATTTTTACACAGAATCTGTATAAACATGTAAATATTTACACAGAATCTGTATAAACATGTAAATATTTACACAGAATCTCTATAAACATGTAAATATATACACAGTATGTGTGAACATGTAAATATTTACACAGAATGTGTATAAACATGTAAATATTTACACAGAATCTGTAAAAACCAGTAAATATTTACACAAAATCTTTAAATCCTGTAAATATTTACACAGAATCTGTATAAACATGTCAATATTTACACAGAATCTGTATAAACATGTAAATATTTACACAGAATCTGTTCGAGCATGTAAATATTTACACCGAATCTGTATAAACATGTAAATATTTAGACAGAATCAGTATAAACATGTAAATATTTACACAGAATCTGTATAAACATGTAAATATTTACACACAATCTGTATAAACATGTAAATATTTACACAGAATCTGTATAGACATGTAAATATTCAAACAGAATCTCTATAAACATGTAAATATTAACAAAGAATCTGTATAAACATCTCAATATTTACACAGAATCTGTATAAACATGTAAATATTTACACAGAATCTGTAAAAACCAGTAAATATTTACAAAGAATCTTTAAAAACCTGTAAATATTTACACAGTATCTGTATAAACATGTCAATAATTACACAGAATCTGTATAAACATGTCAATATTTTCACAGAATCAGTATAAACATGAAAATATTTACACAGAATCTGTATAAACACGTTAATATTTACACAGAATTTTTATGAACATGTAAATATTTACACAGAATCTTTATAAACATGTAAATATTTACACATAATCTGTATAAATATGTAAATATTTACAAAGAATCTGTATAAAAATGTAAATATTTACACAGAATATGTATAAACATGTAAATATTCACACAGAATCTGTATAAACATGTAAATATTTACACAGAATCTGTATAAACATGTAAATATTTAGACAGACTCTGTATTAACATGTCAATATTTACACAGAATCTGTATAAACATGTAAATATTTACACAGAATCTGTTCGAGCATGTAAATATTTACACCGAATCTTTATAAACATGTAAATATTTAGACAGAATCAGTATAAACATGTAAATATTTACACAGAATCTGTATAAACATGTAAATATTTACACAGAATCTGTATTAACATGTAAATATTTACACATAATCTGTATAAACATGTAAATATTTACACAGAATCTGTATAAACATGTAAATATTTAGAAAGAATCTGTATAAACATGTCAATATTTACACAGAATCTGTATAAACATGTAAATATTTACACAGAATCTGTATGAACATGTAAATATTGACACAGAATCTGTATAAACATGTCAATATTTACACAGAATCTGCGTAAACATGTAAATATTTACACAGAATCTGTAAAAACCAGTAAATATTTACACAGAATCTGTATATACCTGTAAATATTTACACAGAATCTGTATGAACATGTAAATATTTACACAGAATCTCTATGAACATGTAAATATTTACAGAGAATCTGTATGAACGTGTAAATATTTACACAGAATCTGTATGAACATGTAAATGTTTACACAGACTCTGTATATACTTGTAAATATTTACACAGGATCAGTATGAACATGTAAATATTTACACTGAATCTGTATGAAATTGTAAATGTTTACACAGAATCTGAATAAACATGTAAATATTTACACAGAAACTCTATAAACATGTAAATATTTACCAGAATCTGTAAAAACATGTAAATATTTACACAGAATCTGTATAAACATGAAAATAATTACAAAGAATCTGTGTGAACATGTAAATATTAACACAGAATCAGTATAAACATGTAAATATTTACACACAATCTGTGTAAACATGTAAATATTTCTACAGAATGTGTATGAACATGTAAATATTTACACAGGATGTATATAAACATGCAAATATTTACACAGAATCTGTAAAAACCAGCAAATATTTACACAGAATCTTTAAATCCTGTAAATATTTACACAGAATCTGTATAAACATGTCAATATTTAACAAAGAATCTGTATAAACATGTCAATATTTACAAAGAATGTGTATGAACATGAAAATATTTACACAGAATCTGTATAAACATGTTAATATTTAAACAGAATCTTTATAAACATGTAAATATTTACACAGAATCGGTATAAATATGTAAATATTTACACAGAATCTGTATAAACATGTAAATATTTACACAGAATCTGTATAAAAATGTAAATATTCACACAGAATCTCTATAAACATGTAAATATTTACACATAATCTGTATAAACATGTAAATATTTACACAGAATCTGTATAAACATGTAAATATTTAGAAAGAATCTGTATAAACATGTCAATATTTACACAGAATCTGTATAAACATGTAAATATTTACACAGAATCTGTATGAACATGTAAATATTGACACAGAATCTGTATAAACATGTCAATATTTACACAGAATCTGCGTAAACATGTAAATATTTACACAGAATCTGTAAAAACCAGTAAATATTTACACAGAATCTGTATATACCTGTAAATATTTACACAGAATCTGTATGAACATGTAAATATTTACACAGAATCTGTATGAACATGTAAATATTTACAGAGAATCTGTATGAACGTGTAAATATTTACACAGAATCTGTATGAACATGTAAATGTTTACACAGACTCTGTATATACTTGTAAATATTTACACAGGATCAGAATGAACATGTAAATATTTACACTGAATCTGTATGAAATTGTACATGTTTACACAGAATCTGAATAAACATGTAAATATTTACACAGAAACTCTATAAACATGTAAATATTTACCAGAATCTGTAAAAACATGTAAATATTTACACAGAATCTGTATAAACATGAAAATAATTACAAAGAATCTGTGTGAACATGTAAATATTAACACAGAATCAGTATAAACATGTAAATATTTACACACAATCTGTGTAAACATGTAAATATTTCTACAGAATGTGTATGAACATGTAAATATTTACACAGAATGTATATAAACATGTAAATATTTACACAGAATCTGTAAAAACCAGCAAATATTTACACAGAATCTTTAAATCCTGTAAATATTTACACAGAATCTGTATAAACATGTCAATATTTACAAAGAATCTGTATAAACATGTCAATATTTACACAGAATGTGTATGAACATGAAAACATTTACACAGAATCTGTATAAACATGTTAATATTTAAACAGAATCTTTATAAACATGTAAATATTTACACAGAATCGGTATAAATATGTAAATATTTACACAGAATCTGTATAAACATGTAAATATTTACACAGAATCTGTATAAAAATGTAAATATTCACACAGAATCTCTATAAACATTTAAATATTTACACAGAATCTGTATAAACATGTCAATATTTACACCGAATCTGCATAAACATGAAAATATTTACACAGAATCTGTATAAACATGTCAATATTTACACAGAATCTGTATAAACATGTAAATATTTACACAGAATCTGTATAAACCTGTAAATATTTACACAGAATCTGTATGAACATGTAAATATTTACACAGAATCTGTATGAACATGCAAATATTTACACAGAATCTGTATAAAAATGTAAATTTTTACACAGAATCTGTATAAACATGTAAATATTTACACAGAATCTGTATAAACATGTCAATATTTACACCGAATCTGCATAAACATGAAAATATTTACACAGAATCTGTATAAACATGTCAATATTTACACAGAATCTGTATAAACATGTAAATATTTACACAGAATCTGTATAAACCTGTAAATATTTACACAGAATCTGTATGAACATGTAAATATTTACACAGAATCTGTATGAACATGCAAATATTTACACAGAATCTGTATAAAAATGTAAATTTTTACACAGAATCTGTATAAACATGTCAATATTTACACAGAATCTGTATAAACATGTCAATATTTACACAGAATCTGTATAAACATGTAAATATTTACACAGAATCTGTATGAACATGTCAATATTTACACAGAATATGTATGGACATGTAAATATTTACACAGAATCTGTATAAACATGTCAATATTTACACCGAATCTGCTTAAACATGATAATATTTACACAGAATCTGTATAAACATGTAAATATTTACACAGAATCTGTATAAACATGTAAATATTTACACAGAATCTGTATAAACCTGTAAATATTTACACAGAATGTGTATGAACATGTAAACATTTACACAGAATCTGTATAAACATGTAAATATTTACACAGAATCTGTATAAACATGTAAATATTTACACAGAATCTGTATAAACATGTAAATATTTTCACAGTATGTGTGAACATGTAAATATTTACACAGAATGTGTATAAACATGTAAATATTTACACAGAATCTGTAAAAACCAGTAAATATTTACACAGAATCTTTAAATCCTGTAAATATTTACACAGAATCTGTATGAACATCTCAATATTTACACAGAATCTGTATAAACATGTCAATATTTACACTGAATCTGTATTAACATGTCAATATTTACACAGAATCTGTATAAACATGTAAATGTTTACACAGAATCTGTAAAAACCAGTAAATATTTACACAGAATCTTTAAAAACCTGTAAATATTTACACAGTATCTGTATAAACATGTCAATAATTACACAGAATCTGTATAAACATGTCAATATTTACACAGAATCAGTATAAACATGAAAATATTTACAAAGAATCTGTATAAACATGTTAATATTTACACAGAATCTGTAAAAACCAGTAAATATTTACACAAAATCTTTAAATCCTGTAAATATTTACACAGAATCTGTATAAACATGTCAATATTTACACAGAATCTGTATAAACATGTAAATATTTACACAGAATCTGTTCGAGCATGTAAATATTTACACCGAATCTGTATAAACATGTAAATATTTAGACAGAATCAGTATAAACATGTAAATATTTACACAGAATCTGTATAAACATGTAAATATTTACACAGAATCTGTATAAACATGTAAATATTTACACAGAATCTTTATAAACATGTAAATATTTACACATAATCTGAATAAATATGTAAATATTTACAAAGAATCTGTATAAAAATGTAAATATTTACACAGAATATGTATAAACATGTAAATATTCACACAGAATCTGTATAAACATGTAAATATTTACACAGAATCTGTATAAACATGTAAATATTTAGACAGACTCTGTATTAACATGTCAATATTTACACAGAATCTGTATAAACATGTAAATATTTACACAGAATCTGTTCGAGCATGTAAATATTTACACCGAATCTTTATAAACATGTAAATATTTAGACAGAATCAGTATAAACATGTAAATATTTACACAGAATCTGTATAAACATGTAAATATTTACACAGAATCTGTATTAACATGTAAATATTTACACATAATCTGTATAAACATGTAAATATTTACACAGAATCTGTATAAACATGTAAATATTTAGAAAGAATCTGTATAAACATGTCAATATTTACACAGAATCTGTATAAACATGTATATATTTACACAGAATCTGTATGAACATGTAAATATTGACACAGAATCTGTATAAACATGTCAATATTTACACAGAAACTGCGTAAACATGTAAATATTTACACAGAATCTGTAAAAACCAGTAAATATTTACACAGAATCTGTATATACCTGTAAATATTTACACAGAATCTGTATGAACATGTAAATATTTACACAGAATCTGTATGAACATGTAAATGTTTACACAGACTCTGTATATACTTGTAAATATTTACACAGGATCTGTATGAACATTTAATATTTACACTGAATCTGTATGAAATTGTAAATGTTTACACAGAATCTGAATAAACATGTAAATATTTACACAGAAACTCTATAAACATGTAAATATTTACCAGAATCTGTAAAAACATGTAAATATTTACACATAATCTGTATAAACATGAAAATAATTACAAAGAATCTGTGTGAACATGTAAATATTAACACAGAATCAGTATAAACATGTAAATATTTACACACAATCTGTGTAAACATGTAAATATTTCTACAGAATGTGTATGAACATGTAAATATTTACACAGAATGTATATAAACATGTAAATATTTACACAGAATCTGTAAAAACCAGCAAATATTTACACAGAATCTTTAAATCCTGTAAATATTTACACAGAATCTGTATAAACATGTCAATATTTACAAAGAATCTGTATAAACATGTCAATATTTACACAGAATGTGTATGAACATGAAAACATTTACACACAATCTGTATAAACATGTTAATATTTAAACAGAATCTTAATAAACATGTAAATATTTACACAGAATCGGTATAAATATGTAAATATTTACACAGAATCTGTATAAACATGTAAATATTTACACAGAATCTGTATAAAAATGTAAATATTCACACAGAATCTCTATAAACATGTAAATATTTACACAGAATCTGTATAAACATGTCAATATTTACACAGAATCTGTATAAACATGTAAATATTTACACAGAATCTGTATAAACATGTCAATATTTACACAGAATCTGTATAAACATGTAAATATTTACAGAGAATCTGTATGAACATGTCAATATTTACACAGAATCTGTATGAACATGTAAATATTTACACAGAATGTGTATAAACATGTCAATATTTACACCGAATCTGCATAAACATGAAAATATTTACACAGAATCTGTATAAACATGTAAATATTTACACAGAATCTGTATAAACATGCAAATATTTACACAGAATCTGTATAAACCTGTAAATATTTACACAGAATCTGTATGAACATGTAAATATTTACACAGAATCTGTATGAACATGTAAATATTTACACAGAATCTGTATAAACATGTAAATTTTTACACAGAATCTGTATAAACATGTAAATATTTACACAGAATCTGTATAAACATGTAAATATTTACACAGAATCTCTATAAACATGTAAATATATACACAGTATGTGTGAACATGTAAATATTTACACAGAATGTGTATAAACATGTAAATATTTACACAGAATCTGTAAAAACCAGTAAATATTTACACAAAATCTTTAAATCCTGTAAATATTTACACAGAATCTGTATAAACATGTCAATATTTACACAGAATCTGTATAAACATGTAAATATTTACACAGAATCTGTTCGAGCATGTAAATATTTACACCGAATCTGTATAAACATGTAAATATTTAGACAGAATCAGTATAAACATGTAAATATTTACACAGAATCTGTATAAACATGTAAATATTTACACACAATCTGTATAAACATGTAAATATTTACACAGAATCTGTATAGACATGTAAATATTCAAACAGAATCTCTATAAACATGTAAATATTAACAAAGAATCTGTATAAACATCTCAATATTTACACAGAATCTGTATAAACATGTAAATATTTACACAGAATCTGTAAAAACCAGTAAATATTTACAAAGAATCTTTAAAAACCTGTAAATATTTACACAGTATCTGTATAAACATGTCAATAATTACACAGAATCTGTATAAACATGTCAATATTTTCACAGAATCAGTATAAACATGAAAATATTTACACAGAATCTGTATAAACACGTTAATATTTACACAGAATTTTTATGAACATGTAAATATTTACACAGAATCTTTATAAACATGTAAATATTTACACATAATCTGTATAAATATGTAAATATTTACAAAGAATCTGTATAAAAATGTAAATATTTACACAGAATATGTATAAACATGTAAATATTCACACAGAATCTGTATAAACATGTAAATATTTACACAGAATCTGTATAAACATGTAAATATTTAGACAGACTCTGTATTAACATGTCAATATTTACACAGAATCTGTATAAACATGTAAATATTTACACAGAATCTGTTCGAGCATGTAAATATTTACACCGAATCTTTATAAACATGTAAATATTTAGACAGAATCAGTATAAACATGTAAATATTTACACAGAATCTGTATAAACATGTAAATATTTACACAGAATCTGTATTAACATGTAAATATTTACACATAATCTGTATAAACATGTAAATATTTACACAGAATCTGTATAAACATGTAAATATTTAGAAAGAATCTGTATAAACATGTCAATATTTACACAGAATCTGTATAAACATGTAAATATTTACACAGAATCTGTATGAACATGTAAATATTGACACAGAATCTGTATAAACATGTCAATATTTACACAGAATCTGCGTAAACATGTAAATATTTACACAGAATCTGTAAAAACCAGTAAATATTTACACAGAATCTGTATATACCTGTAAATATTTACACAGAATCTGTATGAACATGTAAATATTTACACAGAATCTCTATGAACATGTAAATATTTACAGAGAATCTGTATGAACGTGTAAATATTTACACAGAATCTGTATGAACATGTAAATGTTTACACAGACTCTGTATATACTTGTAAATATTTACACAGGATCAGTATGAACATGTAAATATTTACACTGAATCTGTATGAAATTGTAAATGTTTACACAGAATCTGAATAAACATGTAAATATTTACACAGAAACTCTATAAACATGTAAATATTTACCAGAATCTGTAAAAACATGTAAATATTTACACAGAATCTGTATAAACATGAAAATAATTACAAAGAATCTGTGTGAACATGTAAATATTAACACACAATCAGTATAAACATGTAAATATTTACACACAATCTGTGTAAACATGTAAATATTTCTACAGAATGTGTATGAACATGTAAATATTTACACAGGATGTATATAAACATGCAAATATTTACACAGAATCTGTAAAAACCAGCAAATATTTACACAGAATCTTTAAATCCTGTAAATATTTACACAGAATCTGTATAAACATGTCAATATTTAACAAAGAATCTGTATAAACATGTCAATATTTACAAAGAATGTGTATGAACATGAAAATATTTACACAGAATCTGTATAAACATGTTAATATTTAAACAGAATCTTTATAAACATGTAAATATTTACACAGAATCGGTATAAATATGTAAATATTTACACAGAATCTGTATAAACATGTAAATATTTACACAGAATCTGTATAAAAATGTAAATATTCACACAGAATCTCTATAAACATGTAAATATTTACACATAATCTGTATAAACATGTAAATATTTACACAGAATCTGTATAAACATGTAAATATTTAGAAAGAATCTGTATAAACATGTCAATATTTACACAGAATCTGTATAAACATGTAAATATTTACACAGAATCTGTATGAACATGTAAATATTGACACAGAATCTGTATAAACATGTCAATATTTACACAGAATCTGCGTAAACATGTAAATATTTACACAGAATCTGTAAAAACCAGTAAATATTTACACAGAATCTGTATATACCTGTAAATATTTACACAGAATCTGTATGAACATGTAAATATTTACACAGAATCTGTATGAACATGTAAATATTTACAGAGAATCTGTATGAACGTGTAAATATTTACACAGAATCTGTATGAACATGTAAATGTTTACACAGACTCTGTATATACTTGTAAATATTTACACAGGATCAGAATGAACATGTAAATATTTACACTGAATCTGTATGAAATTGTACATGTTTACACAGAATCTGAATAAACATGTAAATATTTACACAGAAACTCTATAAACATGTAAATATTTACCAGAATCTGTAAAAACATGTAAATATTTACACAGAATCTGTATAAACATGAAAATAATTACAAAGAATCTGTGTGAACATGTAAATATTAACACAGAATCAGTATAAACATGTAAATATTTACACACAATCTGTGTAAACATGTAAATATTTCTACAGAATGTGTATGAACATGTAAATATTTACACAGAATGTATATAAACATGTAAATATTTACACAGAATCTGTAAAAACCAGCAAATATTTACACAGAATCTTTAAATCCTGTAAATATTTACACAGAATCTGTATAAACATGTCAATATTTACAAAGAATCTGTATAAACATGTCAATATTTACACAGAATGTGTATGAACATGAAAACATTTACACAGAATCTGTATAAACATGTTAATATTTAAACAGAATCTTTATAAACATGTAAATATTTACACAGAATCGGTATAAATATGTAAATATTTACACAGAATCTGTATAAACATGTAAATATTTACACAGAATCTGTATAAAATTGTAAATATTCACACAGAATCTCTATAAACATTTAAATATTTACACAGAATCTGTATAAACATGTCAATATTTACACCGAATCTGCATAAACATGAAAATATTTACACAGAATCTGTATAAACATGTCAATATTTACACAGAATCTGTATAAACATGTAAATATTTACACAGAATCTGTATAAACCTGTAAATATTTACACAGAATCTGTATGAACATGTAAATATTTACACAGAATCTGTATGAACATGCAAATATTTACACAGAATCTGTATAAAAATGTAAATTTTTACACAGAATCTGTATAAACATGTAAATATTTACACAGAATCTGTATAAACATGTCAATATTTACACCGAATCTGCATAAACATGAAAATATTTACACAGAATCTGTATAAACATGTCAATATTTACACAGAATCTGTATAAACATGTAAATATTTACACAGAATCTGTATAAACCTGTAAATATTTACACAGAATCTGTATGAACATGTAAATATTTACACAGAATCTGTATGAACATGCAAATATTTACACAGAATCTGTATAAAAATGTAAATTTTTACACAGAATCTGTATAAACATGTCAATATTTACACAGAATCTGTATAAACATGTCAATATTTACACAGAATCTGTATAAACATGTAAATATTTACACAGAATCTGTATGAACATGTCAATATTTACACAGAATATGTATGGACATGTAAATATTTACACAGAATCTGTATAAACATGTCAATATTTACACCGAATCTGCTTAAACATGATAATATTTACACAGAATCTGTATAAACATGTAAATATTTACACAGAATCTGTATAAACATGTAAATATTTACACAGAATCTGTATAAACCTGTAAATATTTACACAGAATGTGTATGAACATGTAAACATTTACACAGAATCTGTATAAACATGTAAATATTTACACAGAATCTGTATAAACATGTAAATATTTACACAGAATCTGTATAAACATGTAAATATTTTCACAGTATGTGTGAACATGTAAATATTTACACAGAATGTGTATAAACATGTAAATATTTACACAGAATCTGTAAAAACCAGTAAATATTTACACAGAATCTTTAAATCCTGTAAATATTTACACAGAATCTGTATGAACATCTCAATATTTACACAGAATCTGTATAAACATGTCAATATTTACACTGAATCTGTATTAACATGTCAATATTTACACAGAATCTGTATAAACATGTAAATGTTTACACAGAATCTGTAAAAACCAGTAAATATTTACACAGAATCTTTAAAAACCTGTAAATATTTACACAGTATCTGTATAAACATGTCAATAATTACACAGAATCTGTATAAACATGTCAATATTTACACAGAATCAGTATAAACATGAAAATATTTACAAAGAATCTGTATAAACATGTTAATATTTACACAGAATCTGTAAAAACCAGTAAATATTTACACAAAATCTTTAAATCCTGTAAATATTTACACAGAATCTGTATAAACATGTCAATATTTACACAGAATCTGTATAAACATGTAAATATTTACACAGAATCTGTTCGAGCATGTAAATATTTACACCGAATCTGTATAAACATGTAAATATTTAGACAGAATCAGTATAAACATGTAAATATTTACACAGAATCTGTATAAACATGTAAATATTTACACAGAATCTGTATAAACATGTAAATATTTACACAGAATCTTTATAAACATGTAAATATTTACACATAATCTGAATAAATATGTAAATATTTACAAAGAATCTGTATAAAAATGTAAATATTTACACAGAATATGTATAAACATGTAAATATTCACACAGAATCTGTATAAACATGTAAATATTTACACAGAATCTGTATAAACATGTAAATATTTAGACAGACTCTGTATTAACATGTCAATATTTACACAGAATCTGTATAAACATGTAAATATTTACACAGAATCTGTTCGAGCATGTAAATATTTACACCGAATCTTTATAAACATGTAAATATTTAGACAGAATCAGTATAAACATGTAAATATTTACACAGAATCTGTATAAACATGTAAATATTTACACAGAATCTGTATTAACATGTAAATATTTACACATAATCTGTATAAACATGTAAATATTTACACAGAATCTGTATAAACATGTAAATATTTAGAAAGAATCTGTATAAACATGTCAATATTTACACAGAATCTGTATAAACATGTATATATTTACACAGAATCTGTATGAACATGTAAATATTGACACAGAATCTGTATAAACATGTCAATATTTACACAGAAACTGCGTAAACATGTAAATATTTACACAGAATCTGTAAAAACCAGTAAATATTTACACAGAATCTGTATATACCTGTAAATATTTACACAGAATCTGTATGAACATGTAAATATTTACACAGAATCTGTATGAACATGTAAATGTTTACACAGACTCTGTATATACTTGTAAATATTTACACAGGATCTGTATGAACATTTAATATTTACACTGAATCTGTATGAAATTGTAAATGTTTACACAGAATCTGAATAAACATGTAAATATTTACACAGAAACTCTATAAACATGTAAATATTTACCAGAATCTGTAAAAACATGTAAATATTTACACATAATCTGTATAAACATGAAAATAATTACAAAGAATCTGTGTGAACATGTAAATATTAACACAGAATCAGTATAAACATGTAAATATTTACACACAATCTGTGTAAACATGTAAATATTTCTACAGAATGTGTATGAACATGTAAATATTTACACAGAATGTATATAAACATGTAAATATTTACACAGAATCTGTAAAAACCAGCAAATATTTACACAGAATCTTTAAATCCTGTAAATATTTACACAGAATCTGTATAAACATGTCAATATTTACAAAGAATCTGTATAAACATGTCAATATTTACACAGAATGTGTATGAACATGAAAACATTTACACACAATCTGTATAAACATGTTAATATTTAAACAGAATCTTAATAAACATGTAAATATTTACACAGAATCGGTATAAATATGTAAATATTTACACAGAATCTGTATAAACATGTAAATATTTACACAGAATCTGTATAAAAATGTAAATATTCACACAGAATCTCTATAAACATGTAAATATTTACACAGAATCTGTATAAACATGTCAATATTTACACAGAATCTGTATAAACATGTAAATATTTACACAGAATCTGTATAAACATGTCAATATTTACACAGAATCTGTATAAACATGTAAATATTTACAGAGAATCTGTATGAACATGTCAATATTTACACAGAATCTGTATGAACATGTAAATATTTACACAGAATGTGTATAAACATGTCAATATTTACACCGAATCTGCATAAACATGAAAATATTTACACAGAATCTGTATAAACATGTAAATATTTACACAGAATCTGTATAAACATGCAAATATTTACACAGAATCTGTATAAACCTGTAAATATTTACACAGAATCTGTATGAACATGTAAATATTTACACAGAATCTGTATGAACATGTAAATATTTACACAGAATCTGTATAAACATGTAAATTTTTACACAGAATCTGTATAAACATGTAAATATTTACACAGAATCTGTATAAACATGTAAATATTTACACAGAATCTCTATAAACATGTAAATATATACACAGTATGTGTGAACATGTAAATATTTACACAGAATGTGTATAAACATGTAAATATTTACACAGAATCTGTAAAAACCAGTAAATATTTACACAAAATCTTTAAATCCTGTAAATATTTACACAGAATCTGTATAAACATGTCAATATTTACACAGAATCTGTATAAACATGTAAATATTTACACAGAATCTGTTCGAGCATGTAAATATTTACACCGAATCTGTATAAACATGTAAATATTTAGACAGAATCAGTATAAACATGTAAATATTTACACAGAATCTGTATAAACATGTAAATATTTACACACAATCTGTATAAACATGTAAATATTTACACAGAATCTGTATAGACATGTAAATATTCAAACAGAATCTCTATAAACATGTAAATATTAACAAAGAATCTGTATAAACATCTCAATATTTACACAGAATCTGTATAAACATGTAAATATTTACACAGAATCTGTAAAAACCAGTAAATATTTACAAAGAATCTTTAAAAACCTGTAAATATTTACACAGTATCTGTATAAACATGTCAATAATTACACAGAATCTGTATAAACATGTCAATATTTTCACAGAATCAGTATAAACATGAAAATATTTACACAGAATCTGTATAAACACGTTAATATTTACACAGAATTTTTATGAACATGTAAATATTTACACAGAATCTTTATAAACATGTAAATATTTACACATAATCTGTATAAATATGTAAATATTTACAAAGAATCTGTATAAAAATGTAAATATTTACACAGAATATGTATAAACATGTAAATATTCACACAGAATCTGTATAAACATGTAAATATTTACACAGAATCTGTATAAACATGTAAATATTTAGACAGACTCTGTATTAACATGTCAATATTTACACAGAATCTGTATAAACATGTAAATATTTACACAGAATCTGTTCGAGCATGTAAATATTTACACCGAATCTTTATAAACATGTAAATATTTAGACAGAATCAGTATAAACATGTAAATATTTACACAGAATCTGTATAAACATGTAAATATTTACACAGAATCTGTATTAACATGTAAATATTTACACATAATCTGTATAAACATGTAAATATTTACACAGAATCTGTATAAACATGTAAATATTTAGAAAGAATCTGTATAAACATGTCAATATTTACACAGAATCTGTATAAACATGTAAATATTTACACAGAATCTGTATGAACATGTAAATATTGACACAGAATCTGTATAAACATGTCAATATTTACACAGAATCTGCGTAAACATGTAAATATTTACACAGAATCTGTAAAAACCAGTAAATATTTACACAGAATCTGTATATACCTGTAAATATTTACACAGAATCTGTATGAACATGTAAATATTTACACAGAATCTCTATGAACATGTAAATATTTACAGAGAATCTGTATGAACGTGTAAATATTTACACAGAATCTGTATGAACATGTAAATGTTTACACAGACTCTGTATATACTTGTAAATATTTACACAGGATCAGTATGAACATGTAAATATTTACACTGAATCTGTATGAAATTGTAAATGTTTACACAGAATCTGAATAAACATGTAAATATTTACACAGAAACTCTATAAACATGTAAATATTTACCAGAATCTGTAAAAACATGTAAATATTTACACAGAATCTGTATAAACATGAAAATAATTACAAAGAATCTGTGTGAACATGTAAATATTAACACACAATCAGTATAAACATGTAAATATTTACACACAATCTGTGTAAACATGTAAATATTTCTACAGAATGTGTATGAACATGTAAATATTTACACAGGATGTATATAAACATGCAAATATTTACACAGAATCTGTAAAAACCAGCAAATATTTACACAGAATCTTTAAATCCTGTAAATATTTACACAGAATCTGTATAAACATGTCAATATTTAACAAAGAATCTGTATAAACATGTCAATATTTACAAAGAATGTGTATGAACATGAAAATATTTACACAGAATCTGTATAAACATGTTAATATTTAAACAGAATCTTTATAAACATGTAAATATTTACACAGAATCGGTATAAATATGTAAATATTTACACAGAATCTGTATAAACATGTAAATATTTACACAGAATCTGTATAAAAATGTAAATATTCACACAGAATCTCTATAAACATGTAAATATTTACACATAATCTGTATAAACATGTAAATATTTACACAGAATCTGTATAAACATGTAAATATTTAGAAAGAATCTGTATAAACATGTCAATATTTACACAGAATCTGTATAAACATGTAAATATTTACACAGAATCTGTATGAACATGTAAATATTGACACAGAATCTGTATAAACATGTCAATATTTACACAGAATCTGCGTAAACATGTAAATATTTACACAGAATCTGTAAAAACCAGTAAATATTTACACAGAATCTGTATATACCTGTAAATATTTACACAGAATCTGTATGAACATGTAAATATTTACACAGAATCTGTATGAACATGTAAATATTTACAGAGAATCTGTATGAACGTGTAAATATTTACACAGAATCTGTATGAACATGTAAATGTTTACACAGACTCTGTATATACTTGTAAATATTTACACAGGATCAGAATGAACATGTAAATATTTACACTGAATCTGTATGAAATTGTACATGTTTACACAGAATCTGAATAAACATGTAAATATTTACACAGAAACTCTATAAACATGTAAATATTTACCAGAATCTGTAAAAACATGTAAATATTTACACAGAATCTGTATAAACATGAAAATAATTACAAAGAATCTGTGTGAACATGTAAATATTAACACAGAATCAGTATAAACATGTAAATATTTACACACAATCTGTGTAAACATGTAAATATTTCTACAGAATGTGTATGAACATGTAAATATTTACACAGAATGTATATAAACATGTAAATATTTACACAGAATCTGTAAAAACCAGCAAATATTTACACAGAATCTTTAAATCCTGTAAATATTTACACAGAATCTGTATAAACATGTCAATATTTACAAAGAATCTGTATAAACATGTCAATATTTACACAGAATGTGTATGAACATGAAAACATTTACACAGAATCTGTATAAACATGTTAATATTTAAACAGAATCTTTATAAACATGTAAATATTTACACAGAATCGGTATAAATATGTAAATATTTACACAGAATCTGTATAAACATGTAAATATTTACACAGAATCTGTATAAAAATGTAAATATTCACACAGAATCTCTATAAACATTTAAATATTTACACAGAATCTGTATAAACATGTCAATATTTACACCGAATCTGCATAAACATGAAAATATTTACACAGAATCTGTATAAACATGTCAATATTTACACAGAATCTGTATAAACATGTAAATATTTACACAGAATCTGTATAAACCTGTAAATATTTACACAGAATCTGTATGAACATGTAAATATTTACACAGAATCTGTATGAACATGCAAATATTTACACAGAATCTGTATAAAAATGTAAATTTTTACACAGAATCTGTATAAACATGTAAATATTTACACAGAATCTGTATAAACATGTAAATATTTACACAGAATCTCTATAAACATGTAAACATATACACAGTATGTGTGAACATGTAAATATTTACACAGAATGTGTATAAACATGTAAATATTTACACAGAATCTGTAAAAACCAGTAAATATTTACACAAAATCTTTAAATCCTGTAAATATTTACACAGAATCTGTATAAACATGTCAATATTTACACAGAATCTGTATAAACATGTAAATATTTACACAGAATCTGTTCGAGCATGTAAATATTTACACCGAATCTGTATAAACATGTAAATATTCACACAGAATCTCTATAAACATGTAAATATTAACACAGAATCTGTATAAACATGTCAATATTTACACAGAATCTGTATAAACATGTAAATATTTACACAGAATCTGTAAAAACCAGTAAATATTTACAAAGAATCTTTAAAAACCTGTAAATATTTACACAGTATCTGTATAAACATGTCAATAATTACACAGAATCTGTATAAACATGTCAATATTTACACAGAATCAGTATAAACATGAAAATATTTACACAGAATCTGTATAAACACGTTAATATTTACACAGAATTTTTATAAACATGTAAATATTTACACAGAATCTTTATAAACATGTAAATATTTACACATAATCTGTATAAATATGTAAATATTTACAAAGAATCTGTATAAAAATGTAAATATTTACACAGAATATGTATAAACATGTAAATATTCACACAGAATCTGTATAAACATGTAAATATTTACACAGAATCTGCATAAACATGTAAATATTTACACAGACTCTGTATTAACATGTCAATATTTACACAGAATCTGTATAAACATGTAAATATTTACACAGAATCTGTTCGGGCATGTAAATATTTACACCGAATCTTTATAAACATGTAAATATTTAGACAGAATCAGTATAAACATGTAAATATTTACACAGAATCTCTATAAACATGTAAATATTTACACAGAATCTGTATTAACATGTAAATATTTACACATAATCTGTATAAACATGTAAATATTTTCACAGAATCTGTATAAACATGTAAATATTTACACAGAATCTGTATGAACATGTAAATATTGACACAGAATCTGTATAAACATGTCAATATTTACACAGAATCTGCGTAAACATGTAAATATTTACACAGAATCTGTAAAAACCAGTAAATATTTACACAGAATCTGTATATACCTGTAAATATTTACACAGAATCTGTATGAACATGTAAATATTTACACAGAATCTGTATGAACATGTAAATATTTACAGAGAATCTGTATGAACGTGTAGATATTTACACAGAATCTGTATGAACATGTAAATGTTTACACAGACTCTGTATATACTTGTAAATATTTACACAGGATCAGTATGAACATGTAAATATTTACACTGAATCTGTATGAAATTGTAAATGTTTACACAGAATCTGAATAAACATGTAAATATTTACACAGAAACTCTATAAACATGTAAATATTTACCAGAATCTGTAAAAACATGTAAATATTTACACAGAATCTGTATAAACATGAAAATAATTACAAAGAATCTGTGTGAACATGTAAATATTAACACAGAATCAGTATAAACATGTAAATATTTACACACAATCTGTGTAAACATGTAAATATTTCTACAGAATGTGTATGAACATGTAAATATTTACACAGAATGTATATAAACATGTAAATATTTACACAGAATCTGTAAAAACCAGCAAATATTTACACAGAATCTTTAAATCCTGTAAATATTTACACAGAATCTGTATAAACATGTCAATATTTACAAAGAATCTGTATAAACATGTCAATATTTACACAGAATGTGTATGAACATGAATATATTTACACAGAATCTGTATAAACATGTTAATATTTAAACAGAATCTTTCTAAACATGTAAATATTTACACAGAATCGGTATAAATATGTAAATATTTACACAGAATCTGTATAAACATGTAAATATTTACACAGAATCTGTATAAAAATGTAAATATTCACACAGAATCTCTATAAACATGTAAATATTTACACATAATCTGTATAAACATGTAAATATTTACACAGAATCTGTATAAACATGTAAATATTTAGAAAGAATCTGTATAAACATGTCAATATTTACACAGAATCTGTATACACATGTAAATATTTACACAGAATCTGTATGAACATGTAAATATTGACACAGAATCTGTATAAACATGTCAATATTTACACAGAATCTGCGCAAACATGTAAATATTTACACAGAATCTGTAAAAACCAGTAAATATTTACACAGAATCTGTATATACCTGTAAATATTTACACAGAATCTGTATGAACATGCAAATATTTACACAGAATCTGTATGAACATGTAAATATTTACAGAGAATCTGTATGAACGTGTAAATATTTACACAGAATCTGTATGAACATGTAAATGTTTACACAGACTCTGTATATACTTGTAAATATTTACACAGGATCAGAATGAACATGTAAATATTTACACTGAATCTGTATGAAATTGTACATGTTTACACAGAATCTGAATAAACATGTAAATATTTACACAGAAACTCTATAAACATGTAAATATTTACCAGAATCTGTAAAAACATGTAAATATTTACACATAATCTGTATAAACATGAAAATAATTACAAAGAATCTGTGTGAACATGTAAATATTAACACAGAATCAGTATAAACATGTAAATATTTACACACAATCTGTGTAAACATGTAAATATTTCTACAGAATGTGTATGAACATGTAAATATTTACACAGAATGTATATAAACATGTAAATATTTACACAGAATCTGTAAAAACCAGCAAATATTTACACAGAATCTTTAAATCCTGTAAATATTTACACAGAATCTGTATAAACATGTCAATATTTACAAAGAATCTGTATAAACATGTCAATATTTACACAGAATGTGTATGAACATGAAAACATTTACACAGAATCTGTATAAACATGTTAATATTTAAACAGAATCTTTATAAACATGTAAATATTTACACAGAATCGGTATAAATATGTAAATATTTACACAGAATCTGTATAAACATGTAAATATTTACACAGAATCTGTATAAAAATGTAAATATTCACACAGAATCTCTATAAACATTTAAATATTTACACAGAATCTGTATAAACATGTCAATATTTACACCGAATCTGCATAAACATGAAAATATTTACACAGAATCTGTATAAACATGTCAATATTTACACAGAATCTGTATAAACATGTAAATATTTACACAGAATCTGTATAAACCTGTAAATATTTACACAGAATCTGTATGAACATGTAAATATTTACACAGAATCTGTATGAACATGTAAATATTTACACAGAATCTGTATAAAAATGTAAATTTTTACACAGAATCTGTATAAACATGTAAATATTTACACAGAATCTGTATAAACATGTAAATATTTACACACAATCTGTGTAAACATGTAAATATTTCTACAGAATGTGTATGAACATGTAAATATTTACACAGAATGTATATAAACATGTAAATATTTACACAGAATCTGTAAAAACCAGCAAATATTTACACAGAATCTTTAAATCCTGTAAATATTTACACAGAATCTGTATAAACATGTCAATATTTACACAGAATCTGTATAAACATGTAAATATTTACACAGAATCTGTTCGAGCATGTAAATATTTACACCGAATCTGTATAAACATGTAAATATTCACACAGAATCTCTATAAACATGTAAATATTAACACAGAATCTGTATAAACATGTCAATATTTACACAGAATCTGTATAAACATGTAAATATTTACACAGAATCTGTAAAACCCAGTAAATATTTACAAAGAATCTTTAAAAACCTGTAAATATTTACACAGTATCTGTATAAACATGTCAATAATTACACAGAATCTGTATAAACATGTCAATATTTACACAGAATCAGTATAAACATGAAAATATTTACACAGAATCTGTATAAACACGTTAATATTTACACAGAATTTTTATAAACATGTAAATATTTACACAGAATCTTTATAAACATGTAAATATTTACACATAATCTGTATAAATATGTAAATATTTACAAAGAATCTGTATAAAAATGTAAATATTTACACAGAATATGTATAAACATGTAAATATTCACACAGAATCTGTTCGGACATGTAAATATTTACACCGAATCTTTATAAACATGTAAATATTTAGACAGAATCAGTATAAACATGTAAATATTTACACAGAATCTGTATAAACATGTAAATATTTACACAGAATCTGTATTAACATGTAAATATTTACACATAATCTGTATAAACATGTAAATATTTACACAGAATCTGTATAAACATGTAAATATTTAGAAAGAATCTGTATAAACATGTCAATATTTACACAGAATCTGTATAAACATGTAAATATTTACACAGAATCTGTATGAACATGTAAATATTGACACAGAATCTGTATAAACATGTCAATATTTACACAGAATCTGCGTAAACATGTAAATATTTACACAGAATCTGTAAAAACCAGTAAATATTTACACAGAATCTGTATATACCTGTAAATATTTACACAGAATCTGTATGAACATGTAAATATTTACACAGAATCTCTATGAACATGTAAATATTTACAGAGAATCTGTATGAACGTGTAAATATTTACACAGAATCTGTATGAACATGTAAATGTTTACACAGACTCTGTATATACTTGTAAATATTTACACAGGATCAGTATGAACATGTAAATATTTACACTGAATCTGTATGAAATTGTAAATGTTTACACAGAATCTGAATAAACATGTAAATATTTACACAGAAACTCTATAAACATGTAAATATTTACCAGAATCTGTAAAAACATGTAAATATTTACACAGAATCTGTATAAACATGAAAATAATTACAAAGAATCTGTGTGAACATGTAAATACTAACACAGAATCAGTATAAACATGTAAATATTTACACACAATCTGTGTAAACATGTAAATATTTCTACAGAATGTGTATGAACATGTAAATATTTACACAGAATGTATATAAACATGTAAATATTTACACAGAATCTGTAAAAACATGTAAATATTTACACAGAATCTGTATAAATATGTAAATATTTACACAGAATCTGTATAAACATGTCAATATTTACAAAGAATCTGTATAAACATGTCAATATTTACACAGAATGTGTATGAACATGAATATATTTACACAGAATCTGTATAAACATGTTAATATTTAAACAGAATCTTTCTAAACATGTAAATATTTACACAGAATCGGTATAAATATGTAAATATTTACACAGAATCTGTATAAACATGTAAATATTTACACAGAATCTGTATAAAAATGTAAATATTCACACAGAATCTCTATAAACATGTAAATATTTACACATAATCTGTATAAACATGTAAATATTTACACAGAATCTGTATAAACATGTAAATATTTAGAAAGAATCTGTATAAACATGTCAATATTTACACAGAATCTGTATAAACATGTAAATATTTACACAGAATCTGTATGAACATGTAAATATTGACACAGAATCTGTATAAACATGTCAATATTTACACAGAATCTGCGTAAACATGTAAATATTTACACAGAATCTGTAAAAACCAGTAAATATTTACACAGAATCTGTATATACCTGTAAATATTTACACAGAATCTGTATGAACATGTAAATATATACACAGAATCTGTATGAACATGTAAATATTTACAGAGAATCTGTATGAACGTGTAAATATTTACACAGAATCTGTATGAACATGTAAATGTTTACACAGACTATGTATATACTTGTAAATATTTACACAGGATCAGTATGAACATCTAAATATTTACACTGAATCTGTATGAAATTGTAAATGTTTACACAGAATCTGAATAAACATGTAAATATTTACACAGAAACTCTATAAACATGTAAATATTTACCAGAATCTGTAAAAACATGTAAATATTTACACAGAATCTGTATAAACATGAAAATAATTACAAAGAATCTGTGAGAACATGTAAATATTAACACAGAATCAGTATAAACATGTAAATATTTACACACAATCTGTGTAAACATGTAAATATTTCTACAGAATGTGTATGAACATGTAAATATTTACACAGAATGTATATAAACATGTAAATATTTACACAGAATCTGTAAAAACCAGCAAATATTTACACAGAATCTTTAAATCCTGTAAATATTTACACAGAATCTGTATAAACATGTCAATATTTACAAAGAATCTGTATAAACATGTCAATATTTACACAGAATGTGTATGAACATGAAAATATTTACACAGAATCTGTATAAACATGTTAATATTTAAACACAATCTTTATAAACATGTAAATATTTACACAGAATCGGTATAAACATGTAAATATTTACACAGAATCTTTATAAACATGTAAATATTTACACATAATCTGTATAAATATGTAAATATTTACAAAGAATCTGTATAAAAATGTAAATATTTACACAGAATATGTATAAACATGTAAATATTCACACAGAATCTGTATAAACATGTAAATATTTACACCGAATCTGTATAAACATGTAAATATTTAGACAGAATCAGTATAAACATGTAAATATTTACACAGAATCTGTATAAACATGTAAATATTTACACAGAATCTGTATAAACATGGAAATATTTACACAGAATCTGTATAAACATGTAAATATTTAGAAAGAATCTGTATAAACATGTCAATATTTACACAGAATCTGTATAAACCTGTAAATATTTACACAGAATCTGTATGAACATGTAAATATTGACACAGAATCTGTATAAACATGTCAATATTTACACAGAATCTGCGTAAACATGTAAATATTTACACAGAATCTGTAAAAACCAGTAAATATTTACACAGAATCTGTATATACCTGTAAATATTTACACAGAATCTGTATGAACATGTAAATATTTACACAGAATCTGTATGAACATGTAAATGTTTACACAGACTCTGTATATACTTGTAAATATTTACACAGGATCAGTATGAACATGTAAATATTTACACTGAATCTGTATGAAATTGTAAATGTTTACACAGAATCTGAATAAACATGTAAATATTTACACAGAAACTCTATAAACATGTAAATATTTACCAGAATCTGTAAAAACATGTAAATATTACACATAATCTGTATAAACATGAAAATAATTACAAAGAATCTGTGTGAACATGTAAATATTAACACAGAATCAGTATAAACATGTAAATATTTACACACAATCTGTGTAAACATGTAAATATTTCTACAGAATGTGTATGAACATGTAAATATTTACACAGAATGTATATAAACATGTAAATATTTACACAGAATCTGTAAAAACCAGCAAATATTTACACAGAATCTTTAAATCCTGTAAATATTTACACAGAATCTGTATAAACATGTCAATATTTACAAAGAATCTGTATAAACATGTCAATATTTACACAGAATGTGTATGAACATGAAAACATTTACACAGAATCTGTATAAACATGTTAATATTTAAACAGAATCTTAATTAACATGTAAATATTTACACAGAATCGGTATAAATATGTAAATATTTACACAGAATCTGTATAAACATGTAAATATTTACACAGAATCTGTATAAAAATGTAAATATTCACACAGAATCTCTATAAACATGTAAATATTTACACAGAATCTGTATAAACATGTCAATATTTACACAGAATCTGTATAAACATGTAAATATTTACACAGAATCTGTATAAACATGTCAATATTTACACAGAATCTGTATAAACATGTAAATATTTACAGAGAATCTGTATGAACATGTCAATATTTACACAGAATCTGTATGAAAATGTAAATATTTACACAGAATGTGTATAAACATGTCAATATTTACACCGAATCTGCATAAACATGAAAATATTTACACAGAATCTGTATAAACATGTAAATATTTACACAGAATCTGTAAAAACCAGTAAATATTTACAAAGAATCTTTAAAAACCTGTAAATATTTACACAGTATCTGTATAAACATGTCAATAATTACACAGAATCTGTATAAACATGTCAATATTTACACAGAATCAGTATAAACATGAAAATATTTACACAGAATCTGTATAAACACGTTAATATTTACACAGAATTTTTATAAACATGTAAATATTTACACAGAATCTTTATAAACATGTAAATATTTACACATAATCTGTATAAATATGTAAATATTTACAAAGAATCTGTATAAAAATGTAAATATTTACACAGAATATGTATAAACATGTAAATATTCACACAGAATGTGTATAAACATGTAAATATTTACACAGAATCTGTATAAACATGTAAATATTTACACAGACTCTGTATTAACATGTCAATATTTACACAGAATCTGTATAAACATGTAAATATTTACACAGAATCTGTTCGGGCATGTAAATATTTACACCGAATCTTTATAAACATGTAAATATTTAGACAGAATCAGTATAAACATGTAAATATTTACACAGAATCTGTATAAACATGTAAATATTTACACAGAATCTGTATTAACATGTAAATATTTACACATAATCTGTATAAACATGTAAATATTTACACAGAATCTGTATAAACATGTAAATATTTAGAAAGAATCTGTATAAACATGTCAATATTTACACAGAATCTGTATAAACATGTAAATATTTACACAGAATCTGTATGAACATGTAAATATTGACACAGAATCTGTATAAACATGTCAATATTTACACAGAATCTGCGTATAAATGTAAATATTTACACAGAATCTGTAAAAACCAGTAAATATTTACACAGAATCTGTATATACCTGTAAATATTTACACAGAATCTGTATGAACATGTAAATATTTACACAGAATCTCTATGAACATGTAAATATTTACAGAGAATCTGTATGAACGTGTAAATATTTACACAGAATCTGTATGAACATGTAAATGTTTACACAGACTCTGTATATACTTGTAAATATTTACACAGGATCAGTATGAACATGTAAATATTTACACTGAATCTGTATGAAATTGTAAATGTTTACACAGAATCTGAATAAACATGTAAATATTTACACAGAAACTCTATAAACATGTAAATATTTACCAGAATCCGTAAAAACATGTAAATATTTACACAGAATCTGTATAAACATGAAAATAATTACAAAGAATCTGTGTGAACATGTAAATATTAACACAGAATCAGTATAAACATGTAAATATTTACACACAATCTGTGTAAACATGTAAATATTTCTACAGAATGTGTATGAACATGTAAATATTTACACAGAATGTATATAAACATGTAAATATTTACACAGAATCTGTAAAAACCAGCAAATATTTACACAGAATCTTTAAATCCTGTAAATATTTACACAGAATCTGTATAAACATGTCAATATTTACAAAGAATCTGTATAAACATGTCAATATTTACACAGAATGTGTATGAACATGAATATATTTACACAGAATCTGTATAAACATGTTAATATTTAAACAGAATCTTTCTAAACATGTAAATATTTACACAGAATCGGTATAAATATGTAAATATTTACACAGAATCTTTATAAACATGTAAATATTTACACAGAATCTGTATAAATATGTAAATATTTACAATGAATCTGTATAAAAATGTAAATATTTACACAGAATATGTATAAACATGTAAATATTCACACAGAATCTGTATAAACATGTAAATATTTACACAGAATCTGTATAAACATGTAAATATTTACACAGAATCTGTATAAACATGTAAATATTTACACAGAATCTGTTCCAGCATGTAAATATTTACACCGAATCTTTATATACATGTAAATATTTAGACAGAATCAGTATAAACATGTAAATGTTTACACAGAATCAGTATAAACATGTAAATATTTACACAGAATCTGTATAAACATGTAAATATTTACACAGAATCTGTGTAAACATGTAAATATTTACACATAATCTGTGTAAACATGTAAATATTTACACAGAATCTGTATAAACATGTAAATATTTAGAAAGAATCTGTATAAACATGTCAATATTTACACAGAATCTTTATAAACATGTAAATATTTACACAGAATCTGTATGAACATGTAAATATTGACACAGAATCTGTATAAACATGTCAATATTTACACAGAATCTGCATAAACATGTAAATATTTACACAGAATCTGTAAAAACCAGTAAATATTTACACAGAATCTGTATATACCTGTAAATATTTACACAGAATCTGTATGAACATGTAAATATTTACACAGAATCTCTATGAACATGTAAATATTTACAGAGAATCTGTATGAACGTGTAAATATTTACACAGAATCTGTATGAACATGTAAATGTTTACACAGACTCTGTATATACTTGTAAATATTTACACAGGATCAGTATGAACATGTAAATATTTACACTGAATCTGTATGAAATTGTAAATGTTTACACAGAATCTGAATAAACATGTAAATATTTACACAGAAACTCTATAAACATGTAAATATTTACCAGAATCCGTAAAAACATGTAAATATTTACACAGAATCTGTATAAACATGAAAATAATTACAAAGAATCTGTGTGAACATGTAAATATTAACACAGAATCAGTATAAACATGTAAATATTTACACACAATCTGTGTAAACATGTAAATATTTCTACAGAATGTGTATGAACATGTAAATATTTACACAGAATGTACATAAACATGTAAATATTTACACAGAATCTGTAAAAACCAGCAAATATTTACACAGAATCTTTAAATCCTGTAAATATTTACACAGAATCTGTATAAACATGTCAATATTTACAAAGAATCTGTATAAACATGTCAATATTTACACAGAATGTGTATGAACATGAATATATTTACACAGAATCTGTATAAACATGTTAATATTTAAACAGAATCTTTCTAAACATGTAAATATTTACACAGAATCGGTATAAATATGTAAATATTTACACAGAATCTTTATAAACATGTAAATATTTACACAGAATCTGTATAAATATGTAAATATTTACAATGAATCTGTATAAAAATGTAAATATTTACACAGAATATGTATAAACATGTAAATATTCACACAGAATCTGTATAAACATGTAAATATTTACACAGAATCTGTATAAACATGTAAATATTTACACAGAATCTGTATAAACATGTAAATATTTACACAGAATCTGTTCCAGCATGTAAATATTTACACCGAATCTTTATATACATGTAAATATTTAGACAGAATCAGTATAAACATGTAAATGTTTACACAGAATCAGTATAAACATGTAAATATTTACACAGAATCTGTATAAACATGTAAATATTTACACAGAATCTGTGTAAACATGTAAATATTTACACATAATCTGTGTAAACATGTAAATATTTACACAGAATCTGTATAAACATGTAAATATTTAGAAAGAATCTGTATAAACATGTCAATATTTACACAGAATCTTTATAAACATGTAAATATTTACACAGAATCTGTATGAACATGTAAATATTGACACAGAATCTGTATAAACATGTCAATATTTACACAGAATCTGCATAAACATGTAAATATTTACACAGAATCTGTAAAAACCAGTAAATATTTACACAGAATCTGTATATACCTGTAAATATTTACACAGAATCTGTATGAACATGTAAATATTTACACAGAATCTGTATGAACATGTAAATATTTACAGAGAATCTGTATGAACGTGTAAATATTTACACAGAATCTTTATCAACATGTAAATGTTTACACAGACTCTGTATATACTTGTAAATATTTACACAGGATCAGAATGAACATGTAAATATTTACACTGAATCTGTATGAAATTGTACATGTTTACACAGAATCTGAATAAACATGTAAATATTTACACAGAAACTCTATAAACATGTAAATATTTACCAGAATCTGTAAAAACATGTAAATATTTACACAGAATCTGTATAAACATGAAAATAATTACAAAGAATCTGTGTGAACATGTAAATATTAACACAGAATCAGTATAAACATGTAAATATTTACACACAATCTGTGTAAACATGTAAATATTTCTACAGAATGTGTATGAACATGTAAATATTTACACAGAATGTATATAAACATGTAAATATTTACACAGAATCTGTAAAAACCAGCAAATATTTACACAGAATCTTTAAATCCTGTAAATATTTACACAGAATCTGTATAAACATGTCAATATTTACAAAGAATCTGTATAAACATGTCAATATTTACACAGAATGTGTATGAACATGAAAACATTTACACAGAATCTGTATAAACATGTTAATATTTAAACAGAATCTTTATAAACGTAAATATTTACACAGAATCGGTATAAATATGTAAATATTTACACAGAATCTGTATAAACATGTAAATATTTACACAGAATCTGTATAAAAATGTAAATATTCACACAGAATCTCTATAAACATGTAAATATTTACACAGAATCTGTATAAACATGTCAATATTTACACAGAATCTGTATAAACATGTAAATATTTACACAGAATCTGTATAAACATGTCAATATTTACACAGAATCTGTATAAACATGTAAATATTTACACAGAATCTGTATGAACATGTCAATATTTACACAGAATATGTATGAACATGTAAATATTTACACAGAATCTGTATAAACATGTCAATATTTACACCGAATCTGCATAAACATGATAATATTTACACAGAATCTGTATAAACATGTAAATATTTACACAGAATCTGTATAAACATGTAAATATTTACACAGAATCTGTATAAACCTGTAAATATTTACACAGAATGTGTATGAACATGTAAATATTTACACAGAATCTGTATAAACATGTAAATATTTACACAGAATCTGTATAAACATGTAAATATTTACACAGAATCTGTATAAACATGTAAATATTTTCACAGTATGTGTGAACATGTAAATATTTACACAGAATGTGTATAAACATGTAAATATTTACACAGAATCTGTAAAAACCAGTAAATATTTACACAGAATCTTTAAATCCTGTAAATATTTACACAGAATCTGTATGAACATCTCAATATTTACACAGAATCTGTATAAACATGTCAATATTTACACTGAATCTGTATTAACATGTCAATATTTACACAGAATCTGTATAAACATGTAAATGTTTACACAGAATCTGTAAAAACCAGTAAATATTTACACAGAATCTTTAAAAACCTGTAAATATTTACACAGTATCTGTATAAACATGTCAATAATTACACAGAATCTGTATAAACATGTCAATATTTACACAGAATCAGTATAAACATGAAAATATTTACAAAGAATCTGTATAAACATGTTAATATTTACACAGAATTTTTATAAACATGTAAATATTTACACAGAATCTTTATAAACATGTAAATATTTACACAGAATCTGTATAAATATGTAAATATTTACAAAGAATCTGTATAAAAATGTAAATATTTACACAGAATATGTATAAATATGTAAATATTCACACAGAATCTGTATAAACATGTAAATATTTACACCGAATCTGTATAAACATGTAAATATTTAGACAGAATAAGTATAAACATGTAAATATTTACACAGAATCTGTATGAACATGTAAATATTTACACAGAATCTGTATGAACATGTAAATGTTTACACAGACTCTGTATATACTTGTAAATATTTACACAGGATCAGTATGAAGATGTAAATATTTACACTGAATCTGTATGAAATTGTAAATGTTTACACAGAATCTGAATAAACATGTAAATATTTACACAGAAACTCTAAAAACATGTAAATATTTACCAGAATCTGTAAAAACATGTAAATATTTACACAGAATCTGTATAAACATGAAAATAATTACAAAGAATCTGTGTAAACATGTAAATATTAACACAGAATCAGTATAAACATGAAAATATTTACACACAATCTGTGTAAACATGTAAATATTTCTACAGAATGTGTATGAACATGTAAATATTTACACAGAATGTATATAAACATGTAAATATTTACACAGAATCTGTAAAAACCAGCAAATATTTACACAGAATCTTTAAATCCTGTAAATATTTACACAGAATCTGTATAAACATGTCAATATTTACAAAGAATCTGTATAAACATGTCAATATTTACACAGAATGTTTATGAACATGAAAATATTTACACAGAATCTGTATAAACATGTTAATATTTACACAGAATCTTTATAAACTTGTAAATATTTACACAGAATCTGTATAAATATGTAAATATTTACACAGAATCTGTATAAATATGTAAATATTTACACAGAATCTGTATAAACATGTAAATATTTACACAGAATCTGTATAAAAATGTAAATATTCACACAGAATCTCTATAAACATGTAAATATTTACACAGAATCTGTATAAACATGTAAATATTTACACAGAAGCTGTATAAACATGTCAATATTTACACAGAATCTGCGTAAACATGTAAATATTTACACAGAATCTGTATAAAAATGTAGATATTCACACAGAATCTCTATAAACATGTAAATATTTACACAGAATCTGTATGAACATGTAAATATTGACACAGAATCTGTATAAACATGTCAATATTTACACAGAATCTGCGTAAACATGTAAATATTTACACAGAATCTGTAAAAACCAGTAAATATTTACACAGAATCTGTATATACCTGTAAATATTTACACAGAGTCTGTATGAACATGTAAATATTTACACAGAATCTGTATGAACATGTAAATATTTACAGAGAATCTGTATGAACGTGTAAATATTTACACAGAATCTGTATGAACATGTAAATGTTTACACAGACTATGTATATACTTGTAAATATTTACACAGGATCAGTATGAACATGTAAATATTTACACTGAATCTGTATGAAATTGTAAATGTCTACACAGAATCTGAATAAACATGTAAATATTTACACAGAAACTCTATAAACATGTAAATATTTACCAGAATCTGTAAAAACATGTAAATATTTACACAGAATCTGTATAAACATGAAAATAATTACAAAGAATCTGTGAGAACATGTAAATATTAACACAGAATCAGTATAAACATGTAAATATTTACACACAATCTGTGTAAACATGTAAATATTTCTACAGAATGTGTATGAACATGTAAATATTTACACAGAATGTATATAAACATGTAAATATTTACACAGAATCTGTAAAAACCAGCAAATATTTACACAGAATCTTTAAATCCTGTAAATATTTACACAGAATCTGTATAAACATGTCAATATTTACAAAGAATCTGTATAAACATGTCAATATTTACACAGAATGTGTATGAACATGAAAATATTTACACAGAATCTGTATAAACATGTTAATATTTAAACAGAATCTTTCTAAACATGTAAATATTTACACAGAATCGGTATAAATATGTAAATATTTACACAGAATCTTTATAAACATGTAAATATTTACACAGAATCTGTATAAATATGTAAATATTTACAATGAATCTGTATAAAAATGTAAATATTTACACAGAATATGTATAAACATGTAAATATTCACACAGAATCTGTATAAACATGTAAATATTTACACAGAATCTGTATAAACATGTAAATATTTACACAGAATCTGTATAAACATGTAAATATTTACACAGAATCTGTTCCAGCATGTAAATATTTACACCGAATCTTTATATACATGTAAATATTTAGACAGAATCAGTATAAACATGTAAATGTTTACACAGAATCAGTATAAACATGTAAATATTTACACAGAATCTGTATAAACATGTAAATATTTACACAGAATCTGTGTAAACATGTAAATATTTACACATAATCTGTGTAAACATGTAAATATTTACACAGAATCTGTATAAACATGTAAATATTTACACAGAATCTGTATAAACATGTAAATATTTACACAGAATCTGTATAAACATGTAAATATTTACACAGAATCTGTATAAACATGTCAATATTTACACAGAATCTGCGTAAACATGTAAATATTTACACAGAATCTGTAAAAACCAGTAAATATTTACACAGAATCTGTATATACCTGTAAATATTTACACAGAATCTGTATGAACATGTAAATATTTACACAGAATCTGTATGAACATGTAAATATTTACAGAGAATCTGTATGAACGTGTAAATATTTACACAGAATCTGTATGAACATGTAAATGTTTACACAGACTCTGTATATACTTGTAAATATTTACACAGGATCAGAATGAACATGTAAATATTTACACTGAATCTGTATGAAATTGTACATGTTTACACAGAATCTGAATAAACATGTAAATCTTTACACAGAAACTCTATAAACATGTAAATATTTACCAGAATCTGTAAAAACATGTAAATATTTACACAGAATCTGTATAAACATGAAAATAATTACAAAGAATCTGTGTGAACATGTAAATATTAACACAGAATCAGTATAAACATGTAAATATTTACACACAATCTGTGTAAACATGTAAATATTTCTACAGAATGTGTATGAACATGTAAATATTTACACAGAATGTATATAAACATGTAAATATTTACACAGAATCTGTAAAAACCAGCAAATATTTACACAGAATCTTTAAATCCTGTAAATATTTACACAGAATCTGTATAAACATGTCAATATTTACAAAGAATCTGTATAAACATGACAATATTTACACAGAATGTGTATGAACATGAAAACATTTACACAGAATCTGTATAAACATGTTAATATTTAAACAGAATCTTTATAAACATGTAAATATTTACACAGAATCGGTATAAATATGTAAATATTTACAAAGAATCTGTATAAACATGTAAATATTTACACAGAATCTGTATAAAAATGTAAATATTCACACAGAATCTCTATAAACATGTAAATATTTACACAGAATCTGTATAAACATGTCAATATTTACACAGAATCTGTATAAACATGTAAATATTTACACAGAATCTGTATAAACATGTCAATATTTACACAGAATCTGTATAAACATGTAAATATTTACACAGAATCTGTATAAACATGTAAATATTTACACAGAATCGGTATAAATATGTAAATATTTACACAGAATCTGTATAAACATGTAAATATTTACACAGAATCTGTATAAAAATGTAAATATTCACACAGAATCTCTATAAACATGTAAATATTTACACAGAATCTGTATAAACATGTCAATATTTACACAGAATCTGTATAAACATGTAAATATTTACACAGAATCTGTATAAACATGTCAATATTTACACAGAATCTGTATAAACATGTAAATATTTACACAGAATCTGTATGAACATGTCAATATTTACACAGAATATGTATGAACATGTAAATATTTACACAGAATCTGTATAAACATGGCAATATTTACACCGAATCTGCATAAACATGATAATATTTACACAGAATCTGTATAAACATGTAAATATTTACACAGAATCTGTATAAACATGTAAATATTTACAGAGAATCTGTATAAACCTGTAAATATTTACACAGAATGTGTATGAACATGTAAATATTTACACAGAATCTGTATAAACATGTAAATATTTACACAGAATCTGTATAAACATGTAAATATTTACACAGAATCTGTATAAACATGTAAATATTTTCACAGTATGTGTGAACATGTAAATATTTACACAGAATGTGTATAAACATGTAAATATTTACACAGAATCTGTAAGAACCAGTAAATATTTACACAGAATCTTTAAATCCTGTAAATATTTACACAGAATCTGTATGAACATGTCAATATTTACACAGAATCTGTATAAACATGTCAATATTTACACTGAATCTGTATTAACATGTCAATATTTACACAGAATCTGTATAAACATGTAAATGTTTACACAGAATCTGTAAAAACCATTAAATATTTACACAGAATCTTTAAAAACCTGTAAATATTTACACAGTATCTGTATAAACATGTCAATAATTACACAGAATCTGTATAAACATGTCAATATTTACACAGAATCAGTATAAACATGAAAATATTTACAAAGAATCTGTATAAACATGTTAATATTTACACAGAATTTTTATAAACATGTAAATATTTACACAGAATCTTTATAAACATGTAAATATTTACACAGAATCTGTATATGTAAATATTTACAAAGAATCTGTATAAAAATGTAAATATTTACACAGAATATGTATAAACATGTAAATATTCACACAGAATCTGTATAAACATGTAAATATTTACACAGAAGCTGTATAAACATGTCAATATTTACACAGAATCTGCGTAAACATGTAAATATTTACACAGAATCTGTATAAAAATGTAGATATTCACACAGAATCTCTATAAACATGTCAATATTTACACAGAATATGTATAAACATGTAAATATTTACACAGAAGCTGTATAAACATGTCAATATTTACACAGAATCTGCGTAAACATGTAAATATTTACACAGAATCTGTAAAAACCAGTAAATATTTACACAGAATCTGTATATACCTGTAAATATTTACACAGAATCTGTATGAACATGTAAATAATTACAAAGAATCTGTATGGAAATGTAAATATTTACACAGAATCTGTATAAACATGTAAATATTCACACAGAATCTCTATAAACATATAAATATTTACACAGAATCTGTATAAACATGTCAATATTTACACAGAATGTGTATAAACATGTAAATATTTACACAGAATCTGAATAAAGATGTAAATATTTACACAGAATCTGTAGGAGCATGTAAATATTTACACCGAATCTTTATAAACATGTAAATATTTAGACAGAATTTGTGTAAACGTAAATATTTACACAGAATCTGTATAGACATGTAAATATTTACACAGAATCTGTATAAACATATAAATATTTACACAGAATCTGTGCAAACATGTAAATATTTACACAGAATCTATATGAACATGTAAATATTTACACAGAATGTGTATAAACATGTTAATGTTTACACAGAATCTGTATGACCATGTAAATATTTACACAGAATCTGTATAACCATGTAAATATTTACACAGAATCTGTATGAACATGTTAATATTTACACAGAATGTGTATAAACATGAAAATATTTACACAGAATGTGTATAAACATGTAAATATTTACGCAGAATCTTTATAAACATGTAAATATTTATACAGAATCTGTATAAACATGTAAATATTTACACAGAATCTGTATAAACATGTCAATATTTACACAGAATCTGTAAAAACCTGTAAATATTTACACAGTATCTGTTTATACCTGTAAATATTTACACAGGATCTGTATGAACATGTAAATATTTACACTGAATCTGTATAAAATTGTAAATGTTTACACACAGTCTGTATAAACATGAAAATATTTACACAGAAACTGTATAAACATGTTAATATTTACCAGAATCTGTATGAACATGTAAATATTTACACAGAATCTGAATAAACATGTAAATATTTACACAGAATCTGTATAAACATGTATATATTGACACTTAATCTGTATAAACATGTGAATATTTACACAGAATCTGTATGAACATGTAAATCTTTACACAGAATCTGTATATACCTGTAAATATTTACACATTATCTGTATAAACATGTAAATATTTACACAGAATCTGTATAAACAGGTAAATTTTTAAAAAGAATCTGTATAAACGTCAATATTTACACAGAATCTGTATAAACATGTAAATATTTACACAGAATCTGTATGAACATGTAAATATTTACACAGAATCTGTAAAAACCAGTAAATATTTACACAGGATCTTTAAATCCTGTAAATATTTACACAGAATCTGTATAAACATGTCAATATTTACACAGAACCTGTATAAACATGTAAATATTTACACAGAATCTGTTCGAGCATGTAAATAATTGCACCGAATCTGTATAAACATGTAAATATTTAGACAGAAGCAGTATAAACATGTAAATATTTACACAGAATCTGTATAATCATGTAAATATTTACACAGAATCTGTATAAACATGTAAATATTTACACAGAATCTGTATAAACATGTAAATATTCACACAGAATCTCTATAAACATGTAAATATTTACACAGAATCTGTATAAACATGTCAATATTTACACAGAATCTGTATGAACATGTAAATATTGACACAGAATCTGTATAAACATGTCAATATTTACACAGAATCTGCATAAACATGTAAATATTTACACAGAATCTGTAAAAACCAGTAAATATTTACACAGAATCTGTATATACCTGTAAATATTTACACAGAATCTGTATGAACATGTAAATATTTACACAGAATCTCTATGAACATGTAAATATTTACAGAGAATCTGTATGAACGTGTAAATATTTACACAGAATCTGTATGAACATGTAAATGTTTACACAGACTCTGTATATACTTGTAAATATTTACACAGGATCAGTATGAACATGTAAATATTTACACTGAATCTGTATGAAATTGTAAATGTTTACACAGAATCTGAATAAACATGTAAATATTTACACAGAAACTCTATAAACATGTAAATATTTACCAGAATCCGTAAAAACATGTAAATATTTACACAGAATCTGTATAAACATGAAAATAATTACAAAGAATCTGTGTGAACATGTAAATATTAACACAGAATCAGTATAAACATGTAAATATTTACACACAATCTGTGTAAACATGTAAATATTTCTACAGAATGTGTATGAACATGTAAATATTTACACAGAATGTACATAAACATGTAAATATTTACACAGAATCTGTAAAAACCAGCAAATATTTACACAGAATCTTTAAATCCTGTAAATATTTACACAGAATCTGTATAAACATGTCAATATTTACAAAGAATCTGTATAAACATGTCAATATTTACACAGAATGTGTATGAACATGAATATATTTACACAGAATCTGTATAAACATGTTAATATTTAAACAGAATCTTTCTAAACATGTAAATATTTACACAGAATCGGTATAAATATGTAAATATTTACACAGAATCTTTATAAACATGTAAATATTTACACAGAATCTGTATAAATATGTAAATATTTACAATGAATCTGTATAAAAATGTAAATATTTACACAGAATATGTATAAACATGTAAATATTCACACAGAATCTGTATAAACATGTAAATATTTACACAGAATCTGTATAAACATGTAAATATTTACACAGAATCTGTATAAACATGTAAATATTTACACAGAATCTGTTCCAGCATGTAAATATTTACAACGAATCTTTATATACATGTAAATATTTAGACAGAATCAGTATAAACTTGTAAATGTTTACACAGAATCAGTATAAACATGTAAATATTTACACAGAATCTGTATAAACATGTAAATATTTACACAGAATCTGTATGAACATGTAAATATTGACACAGAATCTGTATAAACATGTCAATATTTACACAGAATCTGCATAAACATGTAAATATTTACACAGAATCTGTAAAAACCAGTAAATATTTACACAGAATCTGTATATACCTGTAAATATTTACACAGAATCTGTATGAACATGTAAATATTTACACAGAATCTGTATGAACATGTAAATATTTACAGAGAATCTGTATGAACGTGTAAATATTTACACAGAATCTGTATGAACATGTAAATGTTTACACAGACTCTGTATATACTTGTAAATATTTACACAGGATCAGAATGAACATGTAAATATTTACACTGAATCTGTATGAAATTGTACATGTTTACACAGAATCTGAATAAACATGTAAATATTTACACAGAAACTCTATAAACATGTAAATATTTACCAGAATCTGTAAAAACATGTAAATATTTACACAGAATCTGTATAAACATGTAAATATTTACACAGAATCTGTATAAACATGTAAATATTTACACAGAATCTGTTCCAGCATGTAAATATTTACACCGAATCTTTATATACATGTAAATATTTAGACAGAATCAGTATAAACATGTAAATGTTTACACAGAATCAGTATAAACATGTAAATATTTACACAGAATCTGTATAAACATGTAAATATTTACACAGAATCTGTGTAAACATGTAAATATTTACACATAATCTGTGTAAACATGTAAATATTTACACAGAATCTGTATAAACATGTAAATATTTACACAGAATCTGTATAAACATGTAAATATTTACACAGAATCTGTATAAACATGTCAATATTTACACAGAATCTGTATAAACATGTCAATATTTACACAGAATCTGCGTAAACATGTAAATATTTACACAGAATCTGTAAAAACCAGTAAATATTTACACAGAATCTGTATATACCTGTAAATATTTACACAGAATCTGTATGAACATGTAAATATTTACACAGAATCTGTATGAACATGTAAATATTTACAGAGAATCTGTATGAACGTGTAAATATTTACACAGAATCTGTATGAACATGTAAATGTTTACACAGACTCTGTATATACTTGTAAATATTTACACAGGATCAGTATGAACATGTAAATATTTACACTGAATCTGTATGAAATTGTACATGTTTACACAGAATCTGAATAAACATGTAAATCTTTACACAGAAACTCTATAAACATGTAAATATTTACCAGAATCTGTAAAAACATGTAAATATTTACACAGAATCTGTATAAACATGAAAATAATTACAAAGAATCTGTGTGAACATGTAAATATTAACACAGAATCAGTATAAACATGTAAATATTTACACACAATCTGTGTAAACATGTAAATATTTCTACAGAATGTGTATGAACATGTAAATATTTACACAGAATGTATATAAACATGTAAATATTTACACAGAATCTGTAAAAACCAGCAAATATTTACACAGAATCTTTAAATCCTGTAAATATTTACACAGAATCTGTATAAACATGTCAATATTTACAAAGAATCTGTATAAACATGACAATATTTACACAGAATGTGTATGAACATGAAAACATTTACACAGAATCTGTATAAACATGTTAATATTTAAACAGAATCTTTATAAACATGTAAATATTTACACAGAATCGGTATAAATATGTAAATATTTACACAGAATCTGTATAAACATGTAAATATTTACACAGAATCTGTATAAAAATGTAAATATTCACACAGAATCTCTATAAACATGTAAATATTTACACAGAATCTGTATAAACATGTCAATATTTACACAGAATCTGTATAAACATGTAAATATTTACACAGAATCTGTATAAACATGTCAATATTTACACAGAATCTGTATAAACATGTAAATATTTACACAGAATCTGTATGAACATGTCAATATTTACACAGAATATGTATGAACATGTAAATATTTACACAGAATCTGTATAAACATGTCAATATTTACACCGAATCTGCATAAACATGATAATATTTACACAGAATCTGTATAAACATGTAAATATTTACACAGAATCTGTATAAACATGTAAATATTTACACAGAATCTGTATAAACCTGTAAATATTTACACAGAATGTGTATGAACATGTAAATATTTACACAGAATCTGTATAAACATGTAAATATTTACACAGAATCTGTATAAACATGTAAATATTTACACAGAATCTGTATAAACATGTAAATATTTTCACAGTATGTGTGAACATGTAAATATTTACACAGAATGTGTATAAACATGTAAATATTTACACAGAATCTGTAAGAACCAGTAAATATTTACACAGAATCTTTAAATCCTGTAAATATTTACACAGAATCTGTATGAACATGTCAATATTTACACAGAATCTGTATAAACATGTCAATATTTACACTGAATCTGTATTAACATGTCAATATTTACACAGAATCTGTATAAACATGTAAATGTTTACACAGAATCTGTAAAAACCATTAAATATTTACACAGAATCTTTAAAAACCTGTAAATATTTACACAGTATCTGTATAAACATGTCAATAATTACACAGAATCTGTATAAACATGTCAATATTTACACAGAATCAGTATAAACATGAAAATATTTACAAAGAATCTGTATAAACATGTTAATATTTACACAGAATTTTTATAAACATGTAAATATTTACACAGAATCTTTATAAACATGTAAATATTTACACAGAATCTGTATAAATATGTAAATATTTACAAAGAATCTGTATAAAAATGTAAATATTTACACAGAATATGTATAAACATGTAAATATTCACACAGAATCTGTATAAACATGTAAATATTTACACAGAAGCTGTATAAACATGTCAATATTTACACAGATTCTGCGTAAACATGTAAATATTTACACAGAATCTGTATAAAAATGTAGATATTCACACAGAATCTCTATAAACATGTCAATATTTACACAGAATCTGTATAAACATGTAAATATTTACACAGAAGCTGTATAAACATGTCAATATTTACACAGAATCTGCGTAAACATGTAAATATTTACACAGAATCTGTAAAAACCAGTAAATATTTACACAGAATCTCTATATACCTGTAAATATTTACACAGAATCTGTATGAACATGTAAATAATTACAAAGAATCTGTATGGAAATGTAAATATTTACACAGATTCTGTATAAACATGTAAATATTCACACAGAATCTCTATAAACATATAAATATTTACACAGAATCTGTATAAACATGTCAATATTTACACAGAATGTGTATAAACATGTAAATATTTACACAGAATCTGAATAAAGATGTAAATATTTACACAGAATCTGTAGGAGCATGTAAATATTTACACCGAATCTTTATAAACATGTAAATATTTAGACAGAATTTGTGTAAACGTAAATATTTACACAGAATCTGTATAGACATGTAAATATTTACACAGAATCTGTATAAACATATAAATATTTACACAGAATCTGTGCAAACATGTAAATATTTACACAGAATCTATATGAACATGTAAATATTTACACAGAATGTGTATAAACATGTTAATGTTTACACAGAATCTGTATGACCATGTAAATATTTACACAGAATCTGTATAACCATGTAAATATTTACACAGAATCTGTATGAACATGTTAATATTTACACAGAATGTGTATAAACATGAAAATATTTACACAGAATGTGTATAAACATGTAAATATTTACGCAGAATCTTTATAAACATGTAAATATTTACACAGAATCTGTATAAACATGTAAATATTTACACAGAATCTGTATAAACATGTCAATATTTACACAGAATCTGTAAAAACCTGTAAATATTTACACAGTATCTGTTTATACCTGTAAATATTTACACAGGATCTGTATGAACATGTAAATATTTACACTGAATCTGTATAAAATTGTAAATGTTTACACACAGTCTGTATAAACATGAAAATATTTACACAGAAACTGTATAAACATGTTAATATTTACCAGAATCTGTATGAACATGTAAATATTTACACAGAATCTGAATAAACATGTAAATATTTACACAGAATCTGTATAAACATGTATATATTGACACTTAATCTGTATAAACATGTGAATATTTACACAGAATCTGTATGAACATGTAAATCTTTACACAGAATCTGTATATACCTGTAAATATTTACACATTATCTGTATAAACATGTAAATATTTACACAGAATCTGTATAAACAGGTAAATTTTTAAAAAGAATCTGTATAAACGTCAATATTTACACAGAATCTGTATAAACATGTAAATATTTACACAGAATCTGTATAAACATGTAAATATTTACACAGAATCTGTATGAACATGTAAATATTTACACAGAATCTGTAAAAACCAGTAAATATTTACACAGGATCTTTAAATCCTGTAAATATTTACACAGAATCTGTATAAACATGTCAATATTTACACAGAACCTGTATAAACATGTAAATATTTACACAGAATCTGTTCGAGCATGTAAATAATTACACCGAATCTGTATAAACATGTAAATATTTAGACAGAAGCAGTATAAACATGTAAATATTTACACAGAATCTGTATAATCATGTAAATATTTACACAGAATCTGTATAAACATGTAAATATTTACACAGAATCTGTATAAACATGTAAATATTCACACAGAATCTCTATAAACATGTAAATATTTACACAGAATCTGTATAAACATGTCAATATTTACACAGAATCTGTATAAACATGTAAATATTTACACAGAATCTGTAAAAACCAGTAAATATTTACACAGAATCTTTAAAAACCTATAAATATTTACACAGTATCTGTATAAGCATGTCAATAATTACACAGAATCTGTATAAACATGTCAATATTTACACAGAATCAGTATAAACATGAAAATATTTACACAGGATCTGTATAAACATGTTAATATTTACACAGAATTTTTATAAACATGTAAATATTTACACAGAATCTTTATAAACATGTAAATATTTACACAGAATCGGTATAAATATGTAAATATTTACAAAGAATCTGTATAAAAATGTAAATATTTACACAGAATATGTATAAACATGTCAATATTCACACAGAATCTGTATAAACATGTAAATATTTACACAGAATCTGTATAAACATGTAAATATTTACACAGACTCTGTATTAACATGTCAATATTTACACAGAATCTGTATAAACATGTAAATATTTACACAGAATCTGTTCGAGCATGTAAATATTTACACTGAATGTGTATAAACATGTAAATATTTACACAGAATCTGTAAAAACCCGTAAATATTTACACAGAATCTTTAAAAACCTGTAAATATTTACACAGTATCTGTATAAACATGTCAATATTTACACAGAATCTGTATAAACATGTAAATATTTACACAGAATCTGTATAAACATGTCAATATTTACAAAGAATCTTTATAAACATGTAAACATTTACACAGAATCTATATGAACATGTAAATATTTACACAGAATGTGTATAAACATGTAAATGTTTACACAGAATCTGTATGAACATGTAAATATTTACACAGAATCTGTACAAACATGTAAATATGTACAGAGAATCTGTATGAACATCTTAATTTTTACAAAGAATCTGTATGGAAATGTAAATATTTACAAAGAATCAGTATAAAGATGTAAATATGTACACAGAATCTGTATGATCATGTAAAGATTTACACAGAATCTGTAAAAACCTGTAAATATTTACACAGAGTCTGTATAAAAATGTAAATATTTACACAGAATCTGTATAAACATGTAAATATTTACACAGAATCTGTATAAACATGTAAATATTTACACAGAATCTGTATAAATATGTAAATATTTACACAGTATGTGTGAACATGTAAATATTTACACAGAATGTGTATAAACATGTCAATATTTACACAGAATCTGTAAAAACCTGTAAATATTTACACAGAATCTTTAAATCCTGTAAATATTTACACAGAATCTGTATAAACATGTCAATATTTACAAAGAATCTGTATAAACATGTCAATATTTACACAGAATGTTTATGAACATGAAAATATTTACACAGAATCTGTATAAACATGTTAATATTTACACAGAATCTTTATAAACTTGTAAATATTTACACAGAATCTGTATAAATATGTAAATATTTACACAGAATCTGTATAAACATGTAAATATTTACACAGAATCTGTATAAAAATGTAAATATTCACACAGAATCTCTATAAACATGTAAATATTTACACATAATCTGTATAAACATGTAAATATTTACACAGAAGCTGTATAAACATGTCAATATTTACACAGAATCTGCGTAAACATGTAAATATTTACACAGAATCTGTATAAAAATGTAGATATTCACACAGAATCTCTATAAACATGTCAATATTTACACAGAATCTGTATAAACATGTAAATATTTACACAGAAGCTGTATAAACATGTCAATATTTACACAGAATCTGCGTAAACATGTAAATGTTTACACAGAATCTGTAAAAACCAGTAAATATTTACACAGAATCTGTATATACCTGTAAATATTTACACAGAATCTGTATGAACATGTAAATAATTACAAAGAATCTGTATGGAAATGTAAATATTTACACAGAATCTGTATAAACATGTAAATATTCACACAGAATCTCTATAAACATGTAAATATTTACACAGAATCTGTATAAACATGTCAACATTTACACAGAATGTGTATAAACATGTAAATATTTACACAGAATCTGAATAAAGATGTAAATATTTACACAGAATCTGTAGGAGCATGTAAATATTTACACCGAATCTTTATAAACATGTAAATATTTAGACAGAATTTGTGTAAACGTAAATATTTACACAGAATCTGTATAGACATGTAAATATTTACACAGAATCTGTATAAACATGTAAATATTTACACAGAATCTGTGCAAACATGTAAATATTTACACAGAATCTATATGAACATGTAAATATTTACACAGAATGTGTATAAACATGTTAATGTTTACACAGAATCTGTATGAACATGTAAATATTTACACAGAATCTGTATAACCATGTAAATATTTACACAGAATCTGTATGAACATGTTAATATTTACACAGAATGTGTATAAACATGAAAATATTTACACAGAATGTGTATAAACATGTAAATATTTACGCAGAATCTTTATAAACATGTAAATATTTACACAGAATCTGTATAAACATGTAAATATTTACACAGAATCTGTATAAACATGTCAATATTTACACAGAATCTGTAAAAACCTGTAAATATTTACACAGTATCTGTTTATACCTGTAAATATTTACACAGGATCTGTATGAACATGTAAATATTTACACTGAATCTGTATAAAATTGTAAATGTTTACACACAGTCTGTATAAACATGAAAATATTTACACAGAAACTGTATAAACATGTTAATATTTACCAGAATCTGTATGAACATGTAAATATTTACACAGAATCTGAATAAACATGTAAATATTTACACAGAATCTGTATAAACATGTATATATTGACACTTAATCTGTATAAACATGTAAATATTTACACAGAATCTGTATGAACATGTAAATCTTTACACAGAATCTGTATATACCTGTAAATGTTTACACATTATCTGTATAAACATGTAAATATTTAAACAGAATCTGTATAAACAGGTAAATATTTAAAAAGAATCTGTATAAACGTCAATATTTACACAGAATCTGTATAAACATGTAAATATTTACACAGAATCTGTATAAACATGTAAATATTTACACAGAATCTGTATGAACATGTAAATATTTACACAGAATCTGTAAAAACCAGTAAATATTTACACAGGATCTTTAAATCCTGTAAATATTTACACAGAATCTGTATAAACATGTCAATATTTACACAGAACCTGTATAAACATGTAAATATTTACACAGAATCTGTTCTAGCATGTAAATAATTACACCGAATCTGTATAAACATGTAAATATTTAGACAGAAGCAGTATAAACATGTAAATATTTACACAGAATCTGTATAATCATGTAAATATTTACACAGAATCTGTATAAACATGTAAATATTTACACAGAATCTGTATAAACATGTAAATATTCACACAGAATCTCTATAAACATGTAAATATTTACACAGAATCTGTATAAACATGTCAATATTTACACAGAATCTGTATAAACATGTAAATATTTACACAGAATCTGTAAAAACCAGTAAATATTTACACAGAATCTTTAAAAACCTATAAATATTTACACAGAATCTGTATAAGCATGTCAATAATTACACAGAATCTGTATAAACATGTCAATATTTACACAGAATCAGTATAAACATGAAAATATTTACACAGGATCTGTATAAACATGTTAATATTTACACAGAATTTTTATAAACATGTAAATATTTACACAGAATCTTTATAAACATGTAAATATTTACACAGAATCGGTATAAATATGTAAATATTTACAAAGAATCTGTATAAAAATGTAAATATTTACACAGAATATGTATAAACATGTCAATATTCACACAGAATCTGTATAAACATGTAAATATTTACACAGAATCTGTATAAACATGTAAATATTTACACAGAATCTGTATAAACATGTCAATATTTACAAAGAATCTTTATAAACATGTAAACATTTACACAGAATCTATATGAACATGTAAATATTTACACAGAATGTGTATAAACATGTAAATGTTTACACAGAATCTGTATGAACATGTAAATATTTACACAGAATCTGTACAAACATGTAAATATTTACAGAGAATCTGTATGAACATCTTAATTTTTACAAAGAATCTGTATGGAAATGTAAATATTTACAAAGAATCAGTATAAAGATGTAAATATGTACACAGAATCTGTATGATCATGTAAAGATTTACAAAGAATCTGTAAAAACCTGTAAATATTTACACAGAGTCTGTATAAAAATGTAAATATTTACACAGAATCTGTATAAACATGTAAATATTTACACAGAATCTGTATAAACATGTAAATATTTACACAGAATCTGTATAAACATGTAAATATTTACACAGTATGTGTGAACATGTAAATATTTACACAGAATGTGTATAAACATGTAAATATTTACACAGAATCTGTAAAAACCAGTAAATATTTACACAGAATCTTTAAATCCTGTAAATATTTACACAGAATCTGTATAAACATGTCAATATTTACACAGAATCTGTATAAACATATAAATATTTACACAGAATCTGTTCGAGCATGTAAATATTTACACTGAATCTGTATAAACATGTAAATATTTAGACAGAAGCAGTATAAACATGTAAATATTTACACAGAATCTGTATAAACATGTAAATATTTACACAGAATCTGTATAAACATGTAAATATTTACACAGAATCTGTATAAACATGTAAATATTCACACAGAATCTCTATAAACATGTAAATATTTACACTGAATCTGTATTCACATGTCAATATTTACACAGAATCTGTATAAACATGTAAATATTTACACAGAATCTGTAAAAACCAGTAAATATTTACACAGAATCTTTAAAAACCTGTAAATATTTACACAGTATCTGTATAAACATGTCAATAATTACACAGAATCTGTATAAACATGTCAATATTTACACAGAATCAGTATAAACATGAAAATATTTGCACAGAATCTGTATAAACATGTTAATATTTACACAGAATTTTTATAAACATGTAAATATTTACACAGAATCTTTATAAACATGTAAATATTTACACAGAATCTCTATAAATATGTAAATATTTACAAAGAATCTGTATAAAAATGTAAATATTTACACAGAATCTGTATAAAGATGTAAATATTTACACAGACTCTGTATTAGCATGTCAATATTTACACAGAATCTGTATAAACATGTAAATATTTACTCAGAATCTGTTCGGGCATGTAAATATTTACACCGAATCTTTATAAACATGTAAATATTTAGACAGAATCAGTATAAACATGTAAATATTTACACAGAATCTGTATAAACATGTAAATATTTACACAGAATCTGTATTAACATGTAAATATTTACACATAATCTGTATAAACATGTAAATATTTACACAGAATCTGTATAAACATGTAAATATTTAGAAAGAATCCGTATAAACATGTCAATATTTACACAGAATCTGTATAAACATGTAAATATTTACACAGAATCTGTATGAACATGTAAATATTGACACAGAATCTGTATAAACATGTCAATATTTACACAGAATCTGCGTAAACATGTAAATATTTACACAGAATCTGTAAAAACCAGTAAATATTTACACAGAATCTGTATATACCTGTAAATATTTACACAGAATCTGTATGAACATGTAAATATTTACACAGAATCTCTATGAACATGTAAATATTTACAGAGAATCTGTATGAACGTGTAAATATTTACACAGAATCTGTATGAACATGTAAATGTTTACACAGACTATGTATATACTTGTATATATTTACACAGGATCAGTATGAACATGTAAATATTTACACTGAATCTGTATGAAATTGTAAATGTTTACACAGAATCTGAATAAACATGTAAATATTTACACAGAAACTCTATAAACATGTAAATATTTACCAGAATCTGTAAAAACATGTAAATATTTACACAGAATCTGTATAAACATGAAAATAATTACAAAGAATCTGTGAGAACATGTAAATATTAACACAGAATCAGTATAAACATGTAAATATTTACACACAATCTGTGTAAACATGTAAATATTTCTACAGAATGTGTATGAACATGTAAATATTTACACAGAATGTATATAAACATGTAAATATTTACACAGAATCTGTAAAAACCAGCAAATATTTACACAGAATCTTTAAATCCTGTAAATATTTACACAGAATCTGTATAAACATGTCAATATTTACAAAGAATCTGTATAAACGTGTCAATATTTACACAGAATGTGTATGAACATGAAAATATTTACACAGAATCTGTATAAACATGTAAATATTTAAACAGAATCTTTATAAACATGTAAATATTTACACAGAATCAGTATAAATATGTAAATATTTACACAGAATCTTTATAAACATGTAAATATTTACACAGAATCTGTATAAATATGTAAATATTTACAATGAATCTGTATAAAAATGTAAATATTTACACAGAATATGTATAAACATGTAAATATTCACACAGAATCTGTATAAACATCTAAATATTTACACAGAATCTGTATAAACATGTAAATATTTATACAGAATCTGTATAAACATGTAAATATTTACACAGAATCTGTTCCAGCATGTAAATATTTACACCGAATCTTTATATACATGTAAATATTTAGACAGAATCAGTATAAACATGTAAATGTTTACACAGAATCAGTATAAACATGTAAATATTTACACAGAATCTGTATAAACATGTAAATATTTACACAGAATCTGTATAAACATGTAAATATTTACACATAATCTGTATAAACATGTAAATATTTACACAGAATCTGTATAAACATGTAAATATTTAGAAAGAATCTGTATAAACATGTCAATATTTACACAGAATCTGTATAAACATGTAAATATTTACACAGAATCTGTATGAACATGTAAATATGGACACAGAATCTGTATAAACATGTCAATATTTACACAGAATCTGCGTAAGCATGTAAATATTTACACAGAATCTGTAAAAACCAGTAAATATTTACACAGAATCTGTATATACCTGTAAATATTTACACAGAATCTGTATGAACATGTAAATATTTACACAGAATCTGTATATACTTGTAAATATTTACACAGGATCAGAATGAACATGTAAATATTTACACTGAATCTGTATGAAATTGTACATGTTTACACAGAATCTGAATAAACATGTAAATATTTACACAGAAACTCTATAAACATGTAAATATTTACCAGAATCTGTAAAAACATGTAAATATTTACACAGAATCTGTATAAACATGAAAATAATTACAAAGAATCTGTGTGAACATGTAAATATTTACACAGAATCAGTATAAACATGTAAATATTTACACACAATCTGTGTAAACATGTAAATATTTCTACAGAATGTGTATGAACATGTAAATATTTACACAGAATGTATATAAACATGTAAATATTTACACAGAATCTGTAAAAACCAGCAAATATTTACACAGAATCTTTAAATCCTGTAAATATTTACACAGAATCTGTATAAACATGTCAATATTTACAAAGAATCTGTATAAACATGTCAATATTTACACAGAATGTGTATGAACATGAAAACATTTACACAGAATCTGTATAAACATGTTAATATTTAAACAGAATCTTTATAAACATGTAAATATTTACACAGAATCGGTATAAATATGTAAATATTTACACAGAATCTGTATAAACATGTAAATATTTACACAGAATCTGTATAAAAATGTAAATATTCACACAGAATCTCTATAAACATGTAAATATTTACACAGAATCTGTATAAACATGTCAATATTTACACAGAATCTGTATAAACATGTCAATATTTACACAGAATCTGTATAAACATGTCAATATTTACACAGAATCTGTATAAACATGTAAATATTTACACAGAATCTGTATGAACATGTCAATATTTACACAGAATATGTATGGACATGTAAATATTTACACAGAATCTGTATAAACATGTCAATATTTACACCGAATCTGCTTAAACATGATAATATTTACACAGAATCTGTATAAACATGTAAATATTTACACAGAATCTGTATAAACATGTAAATATTTACACAGAATCTGTATAAACCTGTAAATATTTACACAGAATGTGTATGAACATGTAAACATTTACACAGAATCTGTATAAACATGTAAATATTTACACAGAATCTGTATAAACATGTAAATATTTACACAGAATCTGTATAAACATGTAAATATTTTCACAGTATGTGTGAACATGTAAATATTTACACAGAATGTGTATAAACATGTAAATATTTACACAGAATCTGTAAAAACCAGTAAATATTTACACAGAATCTTTAAATCCTGTAAATATTTACACAGAATCTGTATGAACATCTCAATATTTACACAGAATCTGTATAAACATGTCAATATTTACACTGAATCTGTATTAACATGTCAATATTTACACAGAATCTGTATAAACATGTAAATGTTTACACAGAATCTGTAAAAACCAGTAAATATTTACACAGAATCTTTAAAAACCTGTAAATATTTACACAGTATCTGTATAAACATGTCAATAATTACACAGAATCTGTATAAACATGTCAATATTTACACAGAATCAGTATAAACATGAAAATATTTACAAAGAATCTGTATAAACATGTTAATATTTACACAGAATCTGTAAAAACCAGTAAATATTTACACAAAATCTTTAAATCCTGTAAATATTTACACAGAATCTGTATAAACATGTCAATATTTACACAGAATCTGTATAAACATGTAAATATTTACACAGAATCTGTTCGAGCATGTAAATATTTACACCGAATCTGTATAAACATGTAAATATTTAGACAGAATCAGTATAAACATGTAAATATTTACACAGAATCTGTATAAACATGTAAATATTTACACAGAATCTGTATAAACATGTAAATATTTACACAGAATCTTTATAAACATGTAAATATTTACACATAATCTGAATAAATATGTAAATATTTACAAAGAATCTGTATAAAAATGTAAATATTTACACAGAATATGTATAAACATGTAAATATTCACACAGAATCTGTATAAACATGTAAATATTTACACAGAATCTGTATAAACATGTAAATATTTAGACAGACTCTGTATTAACATGTCAATATTTACACAGAATCTGTATAAACATGTAAATATTTACACAGAATCTGTTCGAGCATGTAAATATTTACACCGAATCTTTATAAACATGTAAATATTTAGACAGAATCAGTATAAACATGTAAATATTTACACAGAATCTGTATAAACATGTAAATATTTACACAGAATCTGTATTAACATGTAAATATTTACACATAATCTGTATAAACATGTAAATATTTACACAGAATCTGTATAAACATGTAAATATTTAGAAAGAATCTGTATAAACATGTCAATATTTACACAGAATCTGTATAAACATGTATATATTTACACAGAATCTGTATGAACATGTAAATATTGACACAGAATCTGTATAAACATGTCAATATTTACACAGAAACTGCGTAAACATGTAAATATTTACACAGAATCTGTAAAAACCAGTAAATATTTACACAGAATCTGTATATACCTGTAAATATTTACACAGAATCTGTATGAACATGTAAATATTTACACAGAATCTGTATGAACATGTAAATATTTACACAGAATCTGTTCGAGCATGTAAATATTTACACTGAATCTGTATAAACATGTAAATATTTAGACAGAATCAGTATAAACGTAAATATTTACACAGAATCTGTATGAACTTGTAAATGTTTACACAGACTCTGTATATACTTGTAAATATTTACACAGGATCTGTATGAACATTTAATATTTACACTGAATCTGTATGAAATTGTAAATGTTTACACAGAATCTGAATAAACATGTAAATATTTACACAGAAACTCTATAAACATGTAAATATTTACCAGAATCTGTAAAAACATGTAAATATTTACACATAATCTGTATAAACATGAAAATAATTACAAAGAATCTGTGTGAACATGTAAATATTAACACAGAATCAGTATAAACATGTAAATATTTACACACAATCTGTGTAAACATGTAAATATTTCTACAGAATGTGTATGAACATGTAAATATTTACACAGAATGTATATAAACATGTAAATATTTACACAGAATCTGTAAAAACCAGCAAATATTTACACAGAATCTTTAAATCCTGTAAATATTTACACAGAATCTGTATAAACATGTCAATATTTACAAAGAATCTGTATAAACATGTCAATATTTACACAGAATGTGTATGAACATGAAAACATTTACACACAATCTGTATAAACATGTTAATATTTAAACAGAATCTTAATAAACATGTAAATATTTACACAGAATCGGTATAAATATGTAAATATTTACACAGAATCTGTATAAACATGTAAATATTTACACAGAATCTGTATAAAAATGTAAATATTCACACAGAATCTCTATAAACATGTAAATATTTACACAGAATCTGTATAAACATGTCAATATTTACACAGAATCTGTATAAACATGTAAATATTTACACAGAATCTGTATAAACATGTCAATATTTACACAGAATCTGTATAAACATGTAAATATTTACAGAGAATCTGTATGAACATGTCAATATTTACACAGAATCTGTATGAACATGTAAATATTTACACAGAATGTGTATAAACATGTCAATATTTACACCGAATCTGCATAAACATGAAAATATTTACACAGAATCTGTATAAACATGTAAATATTTACACAGAATCTGTATAAACATGCAAATATTTACACAGAATCTGTATAAACCTGTAAATATTTACACAGAATCTGTATGAACATGTAAATATTTACACAGAATCTGTATGAACATGTAAATATTTACACAGAATCTGTATAAACATGTAAATTTTTACACAGAATCTGTATAAACATGTAAATATTTACACAGAATCTGTATAAACATGTAAATATTTACACAGAATCTCTATAAACATGTAAATATATACACAGTATGTGTGAACATGTAAATATTTACACAGAATGTGTATAAACATGTAAATATTTACACAGAATCTGTAAAAACCAGTAAATATTTACACAAAATCTTTAAATCCTGTAAATATTTACACAGAATCTGTATAAACATGTCAATATTTACACAGAATCTGTATAAACATGTAAATATTTACACAGAATCTGTTCGAGCATGTAAATATTTACACCGAATCTGTATAAACATGTAAATATTTAGACAGAATCAGTATAAACATGTAAATATTTACACAGAATCTGTATAAACATGTAAATATTTACACACAATCTGTATAAACATGTAAATATTTACACAGAATCTGTATAGACATGTAAATATTCAAACAGAATCTCTATAAACATGTAAATATTAACAAAGAATCTGTATAAACATCTCAATATTTACACAGAATCTGTATAAACATGTAAATATTTACACAGAATCTGTAAAAACCAGTAAATATTTACAAAGAATCTTTAAAAACCTGTAAATATTTACACAGTATCTGTATAAACATGTCAATAATTACACAGAATCTGTATAAACATGTCAATATTTTCACAGAATCAGTATAAACATGAAAATATTTACACAGAATCTGTATAAACACGTTAATATTTACACAGAATTTTTATGAACATGTAAATATTTACACAGAATCTTTATAAACATGTAAATATTTACACATAATCTGTATAAATATGTAAATATTTACAAAGAATCTGTATAAAAATGTAAATATTTACACAGAATATGTATAAACATGTAAATATTCACACAGAATCTGTATAAACATGTAAATATTTACACAGAATCTGTATAAACATGTAAATATTTAGACAGACTCTGTATTAACATGTCAATATTTACACAGAATCTGTATAAACATGTAAATATTTACACAGAATCTGTTCGAGCATGTAAATATTTACACCGAATCTTTATAAACATGTAAATATTTAGACAGAATCAGTATAAACATGTAAATATTTACACAGAATCTGTATAAACATGTAAATATTTACACAGAATCTGTATTAACATGTAAATATTTACACATAATCTGTATAAACATGTAAATATTTACACAGAATCTGTATAAACATGTAAATATTTAGAAAGAATCTGTATAAACATGTCAATATTTACACAGAATCTGTATAAACATGTAAATATTTACACAGAATCTGTATGAACATGTAAATATTGACACAGAATCTGTATAAACATGTCAATATTTACACAGAATCTGCGTAAACATGTAAATATTTACACAGAATCTGTAAAAACCAGTAAATATTTACACAGAATCTGTATATACCTGTAAATATTTACACAGAATCTGTATGAACATGTAAATATTTACACAGAATCTCTATGAACATGTAAATATTTACAGAGAATCTGTATGAACGTGTAAATATTTACACAGAATCTGTATGAACATGTAAATGTTTACACAGACTCTGTATATACTTGTAAATATTTACACAGGATCAGTATGAACATGTAAATATTTACACTGAATCTGTATGAAATTGTAAATGTTTACACAGAATCTGAATAAACATGTAAATATTTACACAGAAACTCTATAAACATGTAAATATTTACCAGAATCTGTAAAAACATGTAAATATTTACACAGAATCTGTATAAACATGAAAATAATTACAAAGAATCTGTGTGAACATGTAAATATTAACACAGAATCAGTATAAACATGTAAATATTTACACACAATCTGTGTAAACATGTAAATATTTCTACAGAATGTGTATGAACATGTAAATATTTACACAGGATGTATATAAACATGCAAATATTTACACAGAATCTGTAAAAACCAGCAAATATTTACACAGAATCTTTAAATCCTGTAAATATTTACACAGAATCTGTATAAACATGTCAATATTTAACAAAGAATCTGTATAAACATGTCAATATTTACAAAGAATGTGTATGAACATGAAAATATTTACACAGAATCTGTATAAACATGTTAATATTTAAACAGAATCTTTATAAACATGTAAATATTTACACAGAATCGGTATAAATATGTAAATATTTACACAGAATCTGTATAAACATGTAAATATTTACACAGAATCTGTATAAAAATGTAAATATTCACACAGAATCTCTATAAACATGTAAATATTTACACATAATCTGTATAAACATGTAAATATTTACACAGAATCTGTATAAACATGTAAATATTTAGAAAGAATCTGTATAAACATGTCAATATTTACACAGAATCTGTATAAACATGTAAATATTTACACAGAATCTGTATGAACATGTAAATATTGACACAGAATCTGTATAAACATGTCAATATTTACACAGAATCTGCGTAAACATGTAAATATTTACACAGAATCTGTAAAAACCAGTAAATATTTACACAGAATCTGTATATACCTGTAAATATTTACACAGAATCTGTATGAACATGTAAATATTTACACAGAATCTGTATGAACATGTAAATATTTACAGAGAATCTGTATGAACGTGTAAATATTTACACAGAATCTGTATGAACATGTAAATGTTTACACAGACTCTGTATATACTTGTAAATATTTACACAGGATCAGAATGAACATGTAAATATTTACACTGAATCTGTATGAAATTGTACATGTTTACACAGAATCTGAATAAACATGTAAATATTTACACAGAAACTCTATAAACATGTAAATATTTACCAGAATCTGTAAAAACATGTAAATATTTACACAGAATCTGTATAAACATGAAAATAATTACAAAGAATCTGTGTGAACATGTAAATATTAACACAGAATCAGTATAAACATGTAAATATTTACACACAATCTGTGTAAACATGTAAATATTTCTACAGAATGTGTATGAACATGTAAATATTTACACAGAATGTATATAAACATGTAAATATTTACACAGAATCTGTAAAAACCAGCAAATATTTACACAGAATCTTTAAATCCTGTAAATATTTACACAGAATCTGTATAAACATGTCAATATTTACAAAGAATCTGTATAAACATGTCAATATTTACACAGAATGTGTATGAACATGAAAACATTTACACAGAATCTGTATAAACATGTTAATATTTAAACAGAATCTTTATAAACATGTAAATATTTACACAGAATCGGTATAAATATGTAAATATTTACACAGAATCTGTATAAACATGTAAATATTTACACAGAATCTGTATAAAAATGTAAATATTCACACAGAATCTCTATAAACATTTAAATATTTACACAGAATCTGTATAAACATGTCAATATTTACACCGAATCTGCATAAACATGAAAATATTTACACAGAATCTGTATAAACATGTCAATATTTACACAGAATCTGTATAAACATGTAAATATTTACACAGAATCTGTATAAACCTGTAAATATTTACACAGAATCTGTATGAACATGTAAATATTTACACAGAATCTGTATGAACATGCAAATATTTACACAGAATCTGTATAAAAATGTAAATTTTTACACAGAATCTGTATAAACATGTAAATATTTACACAGAATCTGTATAAACATGTCAATATTTACACCGAATCTGCATAAACATGAAAATATTTACACAGAATCTGTATAAACATGTCAATATTTACACAGAATCTGTATAAACATGTAAATATTTACACAGAATCTGTATAAACCTGTAAATATTTACACAGAATCTGTATGAACATGTAAATATTTACACAGAATCTGTATGAACATGCAAATATTTACACAGAATCTGTATAAAAATGTAAATTTTTACACAGAATCTGTATAAACATGTCAATATTTACACAGAATCTGTATAAACATGTCAATATTTACACAGAATCTGTATAAACATGTAAATATTTACACAGAATCTGTATGAACATGTCAATATTTACACAGAATATGTATGGACATGTAAATATTTACACAGAATCTGTATAAACATGTCAATATTTACACCGAATCTGCTTAAACATGATAATATTTACACAGAATCTGTATAAACATGTAAATATTTACACAGAATCTGTATAAACATGTAAATATTTACACAGAATCTGTATAAACCTGTAAATATTTACACAGAATGTGTATGAACATGTAAACATTTACACAGAATCTGTATAAACATGTAAATATTTACACAGAATCTGTATAAACATGTAAATATTTACACAGAATCTGTATAAACATGTAAATATTTTCACAGTATGTGTGAACATGTAAATATTTACACAGAATGTGTATAAACATGTAAATATTTACACAGAATCTGTAAAAACCAGTAAATATTTACACAGAATCTTTAAATCCTGTAAATATTTACACAGAATCTGTATGAACATCTCAATATTTACACAGAATCTGTATAAACATGTCAATATTTACACTGAATCTGTATTAACATGTCAATATTTACACAGAATCTGTATAAACATGTAAATGTTTACACAGAATCTGTAAAAACCAGTAAATATTTACACAGAATCTTTAAAAACCTGTAAATATTTACACAGTATCTGTATAAACATGTCAATAATTACACAGAATCTGTATAAACATGTCAATATTTACACAGAATCAGTATAAACATGAAAATATTTACAAAGAATCTGTATAAACATGTTAATATTTACACAGAATCTGTAAAAACCAGTAAATATTTACACAAAATCTTTAAATCCTGTAAATATTTACACAGAATCTGTATAAACATGTCAATATTTACACAGAATCTGTATAAACATGTAAATATTTACACAGAATCTGTTCGAGCATGTAAATATTTACACCGAATCTGTATAAACATGTAAATATTTAGACAGAATCAGTATAAACATGTAAATATTTACACAGAATCTGTATAAACATGTAAATATTTACACAGAATCTGTATAAACATGTAAATATTTACACAGAATCTTTATAAACATGTAAATATTTACACATAATCTGAATAAATATGTAAATATTTACAAAGAATCTGTATAAAAATGTAAATATTTACACAGAATATGTATAAACATGTAAATATTCACACAGAATCTGTATAAACATGTAAATATTTACACAGAATCTGTATAAACATGTAAATATTTAGACAGACTCTGTATTAACATGTCAATATTTACACAGAATCTGTATAAACATGTAAATATTTACACAGAATCTGTTCGAGCATGTAAATATTTACACCGAATCTTTATAAACATGTAAATATTTAGACAGAATCAGTATAAACATGTAAATATTTACACAGAATCTGTATAAACATGTAAATATTTACACAGAATCTGTATTAACATGTAAATATTTACACATAATCTGTATAAACATGTAAATATTTACACAGAATCTGTATAAACATGTAAATATTTAGAAAGAATCTGTATAAACATGTCAATATTTACACAGAATCTGTATAAACATGTATATATTTACACAGAATCTGTATGAACATGTAAATATTGACACAGAATCTGTATAAACATGTCAATATTTACACAGAAACTGCGTAAACATGTAAATATTTACACAGAATCTGTAAAAACCAGTAAATATTTACACAGAATCTGTATATACCTGTAAATATTTACACAGAATCTGTATGAACATGTAAATATTTACACAGAATCTGTATGAACATGTAAATGTTTACACAGACTCTGTATATACTTGTAAATATTTACACAGGATCTGTATGAACATTTAATATTTACACTGAATCTGTATGAAATTGTAAATGTTTACACAGAATCTGAATAAACATGTAAATATTTACACAGAAACTCTATAAACATGTAAATATTTACCAGAATCTGTAAAAACATGTAAATATTTACACATAATCTGTATAAACATGAAAATAATTACAAAGAATCTGTGTGAACATGTAAATATTAACACAGAATCAGTATAAACATGTAAATATTTACACACAATCTGTGTAAACATGTAAATATTTCTACAGAATGTGTATGAACATGTAAATATTTACACAGAATGTATATAAACATGTAAATATTTACACAGAATCTGTAAAAACCAGCAAATATTTACACAGAATCTTTAAATCCTGTAAATATTTACACAGAATCTGTATAAACATGTCAATATTTACAAAGAATCTGTATAAACATGTCAATATTTACACAGAATGTGTATGAACATGAAAACATTTACACACAATCTGTATAAACATGTTAATATTTAAACAGAATCTTAATAAACATGTAAATATTTACACAGAATCGGTATAAATATGTAAATATTTACACAGAATCTGTATAAACATGTAAATATTTACACAGAATCTGTATAAAAATGTAAATATTCACACAGAATCTCTATAAACATGTAAATATTTACACAGAATCTGTATAAACATGTCAATATTTACACAGAATCTGTATAAACATGTAAATATTTACACAGAATCTGTATAAACATGTCAATATTTACACAGAATCTGTATAAACATGTAAATATTTACAGAGAATCTGTATGAACATGTCAATATTTACACAGAATCTGTATGAACATGTAAATATTTACACAGAATGTGTATAAACATGTCAATATTTACACCGAATCTGCATAAACATGAAAATATTTACACAGAATCTGTATAAACATGTAAATATTTACACAGAATCTGTATAAACATGCAAATATTTACACAGAATCTGTATAAACCTGTAAATATTTACACAGAATCTGTATGAACATGTAAATATTTACACAGAATCTGTATGAACATGTAAATATTTACACAGAATCTGTATAAACATGTAAATTTTTACACAGAATCTGTATAAACATGTAAATATTTACACAGAATCTGTATAAACATGTAAATATTTACACAGAATCTCTATAAACATGTAAATATATACACAGTATGTGTGAACATGTAAATATTTACACAGAATGTGTATAAACATGTAAATATTTACACAGAATCTGTAAAAACCAGTAAATATTTACACAAAATCTTTAAATCCTGTAAATATTTACACAGAATCTGTATAAACATGTCAATATTTACACAGAATCTGTATAAACATGTAAATATTTACACAGAATCTGTTCGAGCATGTAAATATTTACACCGAATCTGTATAAACATGTAAATATTTAGACAGAATCAGTATAAACATGTAAATATTTACACAGAATCTGTATAAACATGTAAATATTTACACACAATCTGTATAAACATGTAAATATTTACACAGAATCTGTATAGACATGTAAATATTCAAACAGAATCTCTATAAACATGTAAATATTAACAAAGAATCTGTATAAACATCTCAATATTTACACAGAATCTGTATAAACATGTAAATATTTACACAGAATCTGTAAAAACCAGTAAATATTTACAAAGAATCTTTAAAAACCTGTAAATATTTACACAGTATCTGTATAAACATGTCAATAATTACACAGAATCTGTATAAACATGTCAATATTTTCACAGAATCAGTATAAACATGAAAATATTTACACAGAATCTGTATAAACACGTTAATATTTACACAGAATTTTTATGAACATGTAAATATTTACACAGAATCTTTATAAACATGTAAATATTTACACATAATCTGTATAAATATGTAAATATTTACAAAGAATCTGTATAAAAATGTAAATATTTACACAGAATATGTATAAACATGTAAATATTCACACAGAATCTGTATAAACATGTAAATATTTACACAGAATCTGTATAAACATGTAAATATTTAGACAGACTCTGTATTAACATGTCAATATTTACACAGAATCTGTATAAACATGTAAATATTTACACAGAATCTGTTCGAGCATGTAAATATTTACACCGAATCTTTATAAACATGTAAATATTTAGACAGAATCAGTATAAACATGTAAATATTTACACAGAATCTGTATAAACATGTAAATATTTACACAGAATCTGTATTAACATGTAAATATTTACACATAATCTGTATAAACATGTAAATATTTACACAGAATCTGTATAAACATGTAAATATTTAGAAAGAATCTGTATAAACATGTCAATATTTACACAGAATCTGTATAAACATGTAAATATTTACACAGAATCTGTATGAACATGTAAATATTGACACAGAATCTGTATAAACATGTCAATATTTACACAGAATCTGCGTAAACATGTAAATATTTACACAGAATCTGTAAAAACCAGTAAATATTTACACAGAATCTGTATATACCTGTAAATATTTACACAGAATCTGTATGAACATGTAAATATTTACACAGAATCTCTATGAACATGTAAATATTTACAGAGAATCTGTATGAACGTGTAAATATTTACACAGAATCTGTATGAACATGTAAATGTTTACACAGACTCTGTATATACTTGTAAATATTTACACAGGATCAGTATGAACATGTAAATATTTACACTGAATCTGTATGAAATTGTAAATGTTTACACAGAATCTGAATAAACATGTAAATATTTACACAGAAACTCTATAAACATGTAAATATTTACCAGAATCTGTAAAAACATGTAAATATTTACACAGAATCTGTATAAACATGAAAATAATTACAAAGAATCTGTGTGAACATGTAAATATTAACACACAATCAGTATAAACATGTAAATATTTACACACAATCTGTGTAAACATGTAAATATTTCTACAGAATGTGTATGAACATGTAAATATTTACACAGGATGTATATAAACATGCAAATATTTACACAGAATCTGTAAAAACCAGCAAATATTTACACAGAATCTTTAAATCCTGTAAATATTTACACAGAATCTGTATAAACATGTCAATATTTAACAAAGAATCTGTATAAACATGTCAATATTTACAAAGAATGTGTATGAACATGAAAATATTTACACAGAATCTGTATAAACATGTTAATATTTAAACAGAATCTTTATAAACATGTAAATATTTACACAGAATCGGTATAAATATGTAAATATTTACACAGAATCTGTATAAACATGTAAATATTTACACAGAATCTGTATAAAAATGTAAATATTCACACAGAATCTCTATAAACATGTAAATATTTACACATAATCTGTATAAACATGTAAATATTTACACAGAATCTGTATAAACATGTAAATATTTAGAAAGAATCTGTATAAACATGTCAATATTTACACAGAATCTGTATAAACATGTAAATATTTACACAGAATCTGTATGAACATGTAAATATTGACACAGAATCTGTATAAACATGTCAATATTTACACAGAATCTGCGTAAACATGTAAATATTTACACAGAATCTGTAAAAACCAGTAAATATTTACACAGAATCTGTATATACCTGTAAATATTTACACAGAATCTGTATGAACATGTAAATATTTACACAGAATCTGTATGAACATGTAAATATTTACAGAGAATCTGTATGAACGTGTAAATATTTACACAGAATCTGTATGAACATGTAAATGTTTACACAGACTCTGTATATACTTGTAAATATTTACACAGGATCAGAATGAACATGTAAATATTTACACTGAATCTGTATGAAATTGTACATGTTTACACAGAATCTGAATAAACATGTAAATATTTACACAGAAACTCTATAAACATGTAAATATTTACCAGAATCTGTAAAAACATGTAAATATTTACACAGAATCTGTATAAACATGAAAATAATTACAAAGAATCTGTGTGAACATGTAAATATTAACACAGAATCAGTATAAACATGTAAATATTTACACACAATCTGTGTAAACATGTAAATATTTCTACAGAATGTGTATGAACATGTAAATATTTACACAGAATGTATATAAACATGTAAATATTTACACAGAATCTGTAAAAACCAGCAAATATTTACACAGAATCTTTAAATCCTGTAAATATTTACACAGAATCTGTATAAACATGTCAATATTTACAAAGAATCTGTATAAACATGTCAATATTTACACAGAATGTGTATGAACATGAAAACATTTACACAGAATCTGTATAAACATGTTAATATTTAAACAGAATCTTTATAAACATGTAAATATTTACACAGAATCGGTATAAATATGTAAATATTTACACAGAATCTGTATAAACATGTAAATATTTACACAGAATCTGTATAAAATTGTAAATATTCACACAGAATCTCTATAAACATTTAAATATTTACACAGAATCTGTATAAACATGTCAATATTTACACCGAATCTGCATAAACATGAAAATATTTACACAGAATCTGTATAAACATGTCAATATTTACACAGAATCTGTATAAACATGTAAATATTTACACAGAATCTGTATAAACCTGTAAATATTTACACAGAATCTGTATGAACATGTAAATATTTACACAGAATCTGTATGAACATGCAAATATTTACACAGAATCTGTATAAAAATGTAAATTTTTACACAGAATCTGTATAAACATGTAAATATTTACACAGAATCTGTATAAACATGTCAATATTTACACCGAATCTGCATAAACATGAAAATATTTACACAGAATCTGTATAAACATGTCAATATTTACACAGAATCTGTATAAACATGTAAATATTTACACAGAATCTGTATAAACCTGTAAATATTTACACAGAATCTGTATGAACATGTAAATATTTACACAGAATCTGTATGAACATGCAAATATTTACACAGAATCTGTATAAAAATGTAAATTTTTACACAGAATCTGTATAAACATGTCAATATTTACACAGAATCTGTATAAACATGTCAATATTTACACAGAATCTGTATAAACATGTAAATATTTACACAGAATCTGTATGAACATGTCAATATTTACACAGAATATGTATGGACATGTAAATATTTACACAGAATCTGTATAAACATGTCAATATTTACACCGAATCTGCTTAAACATGATAATATTTACACAGAATCTGTATAAACATGTAAATATTTACACAGAATCTGTATAAACATGTAAATATTTACACAGAATCTGTATAAACCTGTAAATATTTACACAGAATGTGTATGAACATGTAAACATTTACACAGAATCTGTATAAACATGTAAATATTTACACAGAATCTGTATAAACATGTAAATATTTACACAGAATCTGTATAAACATGTAAATATTTTCACAGTATGTGTGAACATGTAAATATTTACACAGAATGTGTATAAACATGTAAATATTTACACAGAATCTGTAAAAACCAGTAAATATTTACACAGAATCTTTAAATCCTGTAAATATTTACACAGAATCTGTATGAACATCTCAATATTTACACAGAATCTGTATAAACATGTCAATATTTACACTGAATCTGTATTAACATGTCAATATTTACACAGAATCTGTATAAACATGTAAATGTTTACACAGAATCTGTAAAAACCAGTAAATATTTACACAGAATCTTTAAAAACCTGTAAATATTTACACAGTATCTGTATAAACATGTCAATAATTACACAGAATCTGTATAAACATGTCAATATTTACACAGAATCAGTATAAACATGAAAATATTTACAAAGAATCTGTATAAACATGTTAATATTTACACAGAATCTGTAAAAACCAGTAAATATTTACACAAAATCTTTAAATCCTGTAAATATTTACACAGAATCTGTATAAACATGTCAATATTTACACAGAATCTGTATAAACATGTAAATATTTACACAGAATCTGTTCGAGCATGTAAATATTTACACCGAATCTGTATAAACATGTAAATATTTAGACAGAATCAGTATAAACATGTAAATATTTACACAGAATCTGTATAAACATGTAAATATTTACACAGAATCTGTATAAACATGTAAATATTTACACAGAATCTTTATAAACATGTAAATATTTACACATAATCTGAATAAATATGTAAATATTTACAAAGAATCTGTATAAAAATGTAAATATTTACACAGAATATGTATAAACATGTAAATATTCACACAGAATCTGTATAAACATGTAAATATTTACACAGAATCTGTATAAACATGTAAATATTTAGACAGACTCTGTATTAACATGTCAATATTTACACAGAATCTGTATAAACATGTAAATATTTACACAGAATCTGTTCGAGCATGTAAATATTTACACCGAATCTTTATAAACATGTAAATATTTAGACAGAATCAGTATAAACATGTAAATATTTACACAGAATCTGTATAAACATGTAAATATTTACACAGAATCTGTATTAACATGTAAATATTTACACATAATCTGTATAAACATGTAAATATTTACACAGAATCTGTATAAACATGTAAATATTTAGAAAGAATCTGTATAAACATGTCAATATTTACACAGAATCTGTATAAACATGTATATATTTACACAGAATCTGTATGAACATGTAAATATTGACACAGAATCTGTATAAACATGTCAATATTTACACAGAAACTGCGTAAACATGTAAATATTTACACAGAATCTGTAAAAACCAGTAAATATTTACACAGAATCTGTATATACCTGTAAATATTTACACAGAATCTGTATGAACATGTAAATATTTACACAGAATCTGTATGAACATGTAAATGTTTACACAGACTCTGTATATACTTGTAAATATTTACACAGGATCTGTATGAACATTTAATATTTACACTGAATCTGTATGAAATTGTAAATGTTTACACAGAATCTGAATAAACATGTAAATATTTACACAGAAACTCTATAAACATGTAAATATTTACCAGAATCTGTAAAAACATGTAAATATTTACACATAATCTGTATAAACATGAAAATAATTACAAAGAATCTGTGTGAACATGTAAATATTAACACAGAATCAGTATAAACATGTAAATATTTACACACAATCTGTGTAAACATGTAAATATTTCTACAGAATGTGTATGAACATGTAAATATTTACACAGAATGTATATAAACATGTAAATATTTACACAGAATCTGTAAAAACCAGCAAATATTTACACAGAATCTTTAAATCCTGTAAATATTTACACAGAATCTGTATAAACATGTCAATATTTACAAAGAATCTGTATAAACATGTCAATATTTACACAGAATGTGTATGAACATGAAAACATTTACACACAATCTGTATAAACATGTTAATATTTAAACAGAATCTTAATAAACATGTAAATATTTACACAGAATCGGTATAAATATGTAAATATTTACACAGAATCTGTATAAACATGTAAATATTTACACAGAATCTGTATAAAAATGTAAATATTCACACAGAATCTCTATAAACATGTAAATATTTACACAGAATCTGTATAAACATGTCAATATTTACACAGAATCTGTATAAACATGTAAATATTTACACAGAATCTGTATAAACATGTCAATATTTACACAGAATCTGTATAAACATGTAAATATTTACAGAGAATCTGTATGAACATGTCAATATTTACACAGAATCTGTATGAACATGTAAATATTTACACAGAATGTGTATAAACATGTCAATATTTACACCGAATCTGCATAAACATGAAAATATTTACACAGAATCTGTATAAACATGTAAATATTTACACAGAATCTGTATAAACATGCAAATATTTACACAGAATCTGTATAAACCTGTAAATATTTACACAGAATCTGTATGAACATGTAAATATTTACACAGAATCTGTATGAACATGTAAATATTTACACAGAATCTGTATAAACATGTAAATTTTTACACAGAATCTGTATAAACATGTAAATATTTACACAGAATCTGTATAAACATGTAAATATTTACACAGAATCTCTATAAACATGTAAATATATACACAGTATGTGTGAACATGTAAATATTTACACAGAATGTGTATAAACATGTAAATATTTACACAGAATCTGTAAAAACCAGTAAATATTTACACAAAATCTTTAAATCCTGTAAATATTTACACAGAATCTGTATAAACATGTCAATATTTACACAGAATCTGTATAAACATGTAAATATTTACACAGAATCTGTTCGAGCATGTAAATATTTACACCGAATCTGTATAAACATGTAAATATTTAGACAGAATCAGTATAAACATGTAAATATTTACACAGAATCTGTATAAACATGTAAATATTTACACACAATCTGTATAAACATGTAAATATTTACACAGAATCTGTATAGACATGTAAATATTCAAACAGAATCTCTATAAACATGTAAATATTAACAAAGAATCTGTATAAACATCTCAATATTTACACAGAATCTGTATAAACATGTAAATATTTACACAGAATCTGTAAAAACCAGTAAATATTTACAAAGAATCTTTAAAAACCTGTAAATATTTACACAGTATCTGTATAAACATGTCAATAATTACACAGAATCTGTATAAACATGTCAATATTTTCACAGAATCAGTATAAACATGAAAATATTTACACAGAATCTGTATAAACACGTTAATATTTACACAGAATTTTTATGAACATGTAAATATTTACACAGAATCTTTATAAACATGTAAATATTTACACATAATCTGTATAAATATGTAAATATTTACAAAGAATCTGTATAAAAATGTAAATATTTACACAGAATATGTATAAACATGTAAATATTCACACAGAATCTGTATAAACATGTAAATATTTACACAGAATCTGTATAAACATGTAAATATTTAGACAGACTCTGTATTAACATGTCAATATTTACACAGAATCTGTATAAACATGTAAATATTTACACAGAATCTGTTCGAGCATGTAAATATTTACACCGAATCTTTATAAACATGTAAATATTTAGACAGAATCAGTATAAACATGTAAATATTTACACAGAATCTGTATAAACATGTAAATATTTACACAGAATCTGTATTAACATGTAAATATTTACACATAATCTGTATAAACATGTAAATATTTACACAGAATCTGTATAAACATGTAAATATTTAGAAAGAATCTGTATAAACATGTCAATATTTACACAGAATCTGTATAAACATGTAAATATTTACACAGAATCTGTATGAACATGTAAATATTGACACAGAATCTGTATAAACATGTCAATATTTACACAGAATCTGCGTAAACATGTAAATATTTACACAGAATCTGTAAAAACCAGTAAATATTTACACAGAATCTGTATATACCTGTAAATATTTACACAGAATCTGTATGAACATGTAAATATTTACACAGAATCTCTATGAACATGTAAATATTTACAGAGAATCTGTATGAACGTGTAAATATTTACACAGAATCTGTATGAACATGTAAATGTTTACACAGACTCTGTATATACTTGTAAATATTTACACAGGATCAGTATGAACATGTAAATATTTACACTGAATCTGTATGAAATTGTAAATGTTTACACAGAATCTGAATAAACATGTAAATATTTACACAGAAACTCTATAAACATGTAAATATTTACCAGAATCTGTAAAAACATGTAAATATTTACACAGAATCTGTATAAACATGAAAATAATTACAAAGAATCTGTGTGAACATGTAAATATTAACACACAATCAGTATAAACATGTAAATATTTACACACAATCTGTGTAAACATGTAAATATTTCTACAGAATGTGTATGAACATGTAAATATTTACACAGGATGTATATAAACATGCAAATATTTACACAGAATCTGTAAAAACCAGCAAATATTTACACAGAATCTTTAAATCCTGTAAATATTTACACAGAATCTGTATAAACATGTCAATATTTAACAAAGAATCTGTATAAACATGTCAATATTTACAAAGAATGTGTATGAACATGAAAATATTTACACAGAATCTGTATAAACATGTTAATATTTAAACAGAATCTTTATAAACATGTAAATATTTACACAGAATCGGTATAAATATGTAAATATTTACACAGAATCTGTATAAACATGTAAATATTTACACAGAATCTGTATAAAAATGTAAATATTCACACAGAATCTCTATAAACATGTAAATATTTACACATAATCTGTATAAACATGTAAATATTTACACAGAATCTGTATAAACATGTAAATATTTAGAAAGAATCTGTATAAACATGTCAATATTTACACAGAATCTGTATAAACATGTAAATATTTACACAGAATCTGTATGAACATGTAAATATTGACACAGAATCTGTATAAACATGTCAATATTTACACAGAATCTGCGTAAACATGTAAATATTTACACAGAATCTGTAAAAACCAGTAAATATTTACACAGAATCTGTATATACCTGTAAATATTTACACAGAATCTGTATGAACATGTAAATATTTACACAGAATCTGTATGAACATGTAAATATTTACAGAGAATCTGTATGAACGTGTAAATATTTACACAGAATCTGTATGAACATGTAAATGTTTACACAGACTCTGTATATACTTGTAAATATTTACACAGGATCAGAATGAACATGTAAATATTTACACTGAATCTGTATGAAATTGTACATGTTTACACAGAATCTGAATAAACATGTAAATATTTACACAGAAACTCTATAAACATGTAAATATTTACCAGAATCTGTAAAAACATGTAAATATTTACACAGAATCTGTATAAACATGAAAATAATTACAAAGAATCTGTGTGAACATGTAAATATTAACACAGAATCAGTATAAACATGTAAATATTTACACACAATCTGTGTAAACATGTAAATATTTCTACAGAATGTGTATGAACATGTAAATATTTACACAGAATGTATATAAACATGTAAATATTTACACAGAATCTGTAAAAACCAGCAAATATTTACACAGAATCTTTAAATCCTGTAAATATTTACACAGAATCTGTATAAACATGTCAATATTTACAAAGAATCTGTATAAACATGTCAATATTTACACAGAATGTGTATGAACATGAAAACATTTACACAGAATCTGTATAAACATGTTAATATTTAAACAGAATCTTTATAAACATGTAAATATTTACACAGAATCGGTATAAATATGTAAATATTTACACAGAATCTGTATAAACATGTAAATATTTACACAGAATCTGTATAAAAATGTAAATATTCACACAGAATCTCTATAAACATTTAAATATTTACACAGAATCTGTATAAACATGTCAATATTTACACCGAATCTGCATAAACATGAAAATATTTACACAGAATCTGTATAAACATGTCAATATTTACACAGAATCTGTATAAACATGTAAATATTTACACAGAATCTGTATAAACCTGTAAATATTTACACAGAATCTGTATGAACATGTAAATATTTACACAGAATCTGTATGAACATGCAAATATTTACACAGAATCTGTATAAAAATGTAAATTTTTACACAGAATCTGTATAAACATGTAAATATTTACACAGAATCTGTATAAACATGTAAATATTTACACAGAATCTCTATAAACATGTAAACATATACACAGTATGTGTGAACATGTAAATATTTACACAGAATGTGTATAAACATGTAAATATTTACACAGAATCTGTAAAAACCAGTAAATATTTACACAAAATCTTTAAATCCTGTAAATATTTACACAGAATCTGTATAAACATGTCAATATTTACACAGAATCTGTATAAACATGTAAATATTTACACAGAATCTGTTCGAGCATGTAAATATTTACACCGAATCTGTATAAACATGTAAATATTCACACAGAATCTCTATAAACATGTAAATATTAACACAGAATCTGTATAAACATGTCAATATTTACACAGAATCTGTATAAACATGTAAATATTTACACAGAATCTGTAAAAACCAGTAAATATTTACAAAGAATCTTTAAAAACCTGTAAATATTTACACAGTATCTGTATAAACATGTCAATAATTACACAGAATCTGTATAAACATGTCAATATTTACACAGAATCAGTATAAACATGAAAATATTTACACAGAATCTGTATAAACACGTTAATATTTACACAGAATTTTTATAAACATGTAAATATTTACACAGAATCTTTATAAACATGTAAATATTTACACATAATCTGTATAAATATGTAAATATTTACAAAGAATCTGTATAAAAATGTAAATATTTACACAGAATATGTATAAACATGTAAATATTCACACAGAATCTGTATAAACATGTAAATATTTACACAGAATCTGCATAAACATGTAAATATTTACACAGACTCTGTATTAACATGTCAATATTTACACAGAATCTGTATAAACATGTAAATATTTACACAGAATCTGTTCGGGCATGTAAATATTTACACCGAATCTTTATAAACATGTAAATATTTAGACAGAATCAGTATAAACATGTAAATATTTACACAGAATCTCTATAAACATGTAAATATTTACACAGAATCTGTATTAACATGTAAATATTTACACATAATCTGTATAAACATGTAAATATTTTCACAGAATCTGTATAAACATGTAAATATTTACACAGAATCTGTATGAACATGTAAATATTGACACAGAATCTGTATAAACATGTCAATATTTACACAGAATCTGCGTAAACATGTAAATATTTACACAGAATCTGTAAAAACCAGTAAATATTTACACAGAATCTGTATATACCTGTAAATATTTACACAGAATCTGTATGAACATGTAAATATTTACACAGAATCTGTATGAACATGTAAATATTTACAGAGAATCTGTATGAACGTGTAGATATTTACACAGAATCTGTATGAACATGTAAATGTTTACACAGACTCTGTATATACTTGTAAATATTTACACAGGATCAGTATGAACATGTAAATATTTACACTGAATCTGTATGAAATTGTAAATGTTTACACAGAATCTGAATAAACATGTAAATATTTACACAGAAACTCTATAAACATGTAAATATTTACCAGAATCTGTAAAAACATGTAAATATTTACACAGAATCTGTATAAACATGAAAATAATTACAAAGAATCTGTGTGAACATGTAAATATTAACACAGAATCAGTATAAACATGTAAATATTTACACACAATCTGTGTAAACATGTAAATATTTCTACAGAATGTGTATGAACATGTAAATATTTACACAGAATGTATATAAACATGTAAATATTTACACAGAATCTGTAAAAACCAGCAAATATTTACACAGAATCTTTAAATCCTGTAAATATTTACACAGAATCTGTATAAACATGTCAATATTTACAAAGAATCTGTATAAACATGTCAATATTTACACAGAATGTGTATGAACATGAATATATTTACACAGAATCTGTATAAACATGTTAATATTTAAACAGAATCTTTCTAAACATGTAAATATTTACACAGAATCGGTATAAATATGTAAATATTTACACAGAATCTGTATAAACATGTAAATATTTACACAGAATCTGTATAAAAATGTAAATATTCACACAGAATCTCTATAAACATGTAAATATTTACACATAATCTGTATAAACATGTAAATATTTACACAGAATCTGTATAAACATGTAAATATTTAGAAAGAATCTGTATAAACATGTCAATATTTACACAGAATCTGTATACACATGTAAATATTTACACAGAATCTGTATGAACATGTAAATATTGACACAGAATCTGTATAAACATGTCAATATTTACACAGAATCTGCGCAAACATGTAAATATTTACACAGAATCTGTAAAAACCAGTAAATATTTACACAGAATCTGTATATACCTGTAAATATTTACACAGAATCTGTATGAACATGCAAATATTTACACAGAATCTGTATGAACATGTAAATATTTACAGAGAATCTGTATGAACGTGTAAATATTTACACAGAATCTGTATGAACATGTAAATGTTTACACAGACTCTGTATATACTTGTAAATATTTACACAGGATCAGAATGAACATGTAAATATTTACACTGAATCTGTATGAAATTGTACATGTTTACACAGAATCTGAATAAACATGTAAATATTTACACAGAAACTCTATAAACATGTAAATATTTACCAGAATCTGTAAAAACATGTAAATATTTACACATAATCTGTATAAACATGAAAATAATTACAAAGAATCTGTGTGAACATGTAAATATTAACACAGAATCAGTATAAACATGTAAATATTTACACACAATCTGTGTAAACATGTAAATATTTCTACAGAATGTGTATGAACATGTAAATATTTACACAGAATGTATATAAACATGTAAATATTTACACAGAATCTGTAAAAACCAGCAAATATTTACACAGAATCTTTAAATCCTGTAAATATTTACACAGAATCTGTATAAACATGTCAATATTTACAAAGAATCTGTATAAACATGTCAATATTTACACAGAATGTGTATGAACATGAAAACATTTACACAGAATCTGTATAAACATGTTAATATTTAAACAGAATCTTTATAAACATGTAAATATTTACACAGAATCGGTATAAATATGTAAATATTTACACAGAATCTGTATAAACATGTAAATATTTACACAGAATCTGTATAAAAATGTAAATATTCACACAGAATCTCTATAAACATTTAAATATTTACACAGAATCTGTATAAACATGTCAATATTTACACCGAATCTGCATAAACATGAAAATATTTACACAGAATCTGTATAAACATGTCAATATTTACACAGAATCTGTATAAACATGTAAATATTTACACAGAATCTGTATAAACCTGTAAATATTTACACAGAATCTGTATGAACATGTAAATATTTACACAGAATCTGTATGAACATGTAAATATTTACACAGAATCTGTATAAAAATGTAAATTTTTACACAGAATCTGTATAAACATGTAAATATTTACACAGAATCTGTATAAACATGTAAATATTTACACACAATCTGTGTAAACATGTAAATATTTCTACAGAATGTGTATGAACATGTAAATATTTACACAGAATGTATATAAACATGTAAATATTTACACAGAATCTGTAAAAACCAGCAAATATTTACACAGAATCTTTAAATCCTGTAAATATTTACACAGAATCTGTATAAACATGTCAATATTTACACAGAATCTGTATAAACATGTAAATATTTACACAGAATCTGTTCGAGCATGTAAATATTTACACCGAATCTGTATAAACATGTAAATATTCACACAGAATCTCTATAAACATGTAAATATTAACACAGAATCTGTATAAACATGTCAATATTTACACAGAATCTGTATAAACATGTAAATATTTACACAGAATCTGTAAAACCCAGTAAATATTTACAAAGAATCTTTAAAAACCTGTAAATATTTACACAGTATCTGTATAAACATGTCAATAATTACACAGAATCTGTATAAACATGTCAATATTTACACAGAATCAGTATAAACATGAAAATATTTACACAGAATCTGTATAAACACGTTAATATTTACACAGAATTTTTATAAACATGTAAATATTTACACAGAATCTTTATAAACATGTAAATATTTACACATAATCTGTATAAATATGTAAATATTTACAAAGAATCTGTATAAAAATGTAAATATTTACACAGAATATGTATAAACATGTAAATATTCACACAGAATCTGTTCGGACATGTAAATATTTACACCGAATCTTTATAAACATGTAAATATTTAGACAGAATCAGTATAAACATGTAAATATTTACACAGAATCTGTATAAACATGTAAATATTTACACAGAATCTGTATTAACATGTAAATATTTACACATAATCTGTATAAACATGTAAATATTTACACAGAATCTGTATAAACATGTAAATATTTAGAAAGAATCTGTATAAACATGTCAATATTTACACAGAATCTGTATAAACATGTAAATATTTACACAGAATCTGTATGAACATGTAAATATTGACACAGAATCTGTATAAACATGTCAATATTTACACAGAATCTGCGTAAACATGTAAATATTTACACAGAATCTGTAAAAACCAGTAAATATTTACACAGAATCTGTATATACCTGTAAATATTTACACAGAATCTGTATGAACATGTAAATATTTACACAGAATCTCTATGAACATGTAAATATTTACAGAGAATCTGTATGAACGTGTAAATATTTACACAGAATCTGTATGAACATGTAAATGTTTACACAGACTCTGTATATACTTGTAAATATTTACACAGGATCAGTATGAACATGTAAATATTTACACTGAATCTGTATGAAATTGTAAATGTTTACACAGAATCTGAATAAACATGTAAATATTTACACAGAAACTCTATAAACATGTAAATATTTACCAGAATCTGTAAAAACATGTAAATATTTACACAGAATCTGTATAAACATGAAAATAATTACAAAGAATCTGTGTGAACATGTAAATACTAACACAGAATCAGTATAAACATGTAAATATTTACACACAATCTGTGTAAACATGTAAATATTTCTACAGAATGTGTATGAACATGTAAATATTTACACAGAATGTATATAAACATGTAAATATTTACACAGAATCTGTAAAAACATGTAAATATTTACACAGAATCTGTATAAATATGTAAATATTTACACAGAATCTGTATAAACATGTCAATATTTACAAAGAATCTGTATAAACATGTCAATATTTACACAGAATGTGTATGAACATGAATATATTTACACAGAATCTGTATAAACATGTTAATATTTAAACAGAATCTTTCTAAACATGTAAATATTTACACAGAATCGGTATAAATATGTAAATATTTACACAGAATCTGTATAAACATGTAAATATTTACACAGAATCTGTATAAAAATGTAAATATTCACACAGAATCTCTATAAACATGTAAATATTTACACATAATCTGTATAAACATGTAAATATTTACACAGAATCTGTATAAACATGTAAATATTTAGAAAGAATCTGTATAAACATGTCAATATTTACACAGAATCTGTATAAACATGTAAATATTTACACAGAATCTGTATGAACATGTAAATATTGACACAGAATCTGTATAAACATGTCAATATTTACACAGAATCTGCGTAAACATGTAAATATTTACACAGAATCTGTAAAAACCAGTAAATATTTACACAGAATCTGTATATACCTGTAAATATTTACACAGAATCTGTATGAACATGTAAATATATACACAGAATCTGTATGAACATGTAAATATTTACAGAGAATCTGTATGAACGTGTAAATATTTACACAGAATCTGTATGAACATGTAAATGTTTACACAGACTATGTATATACTTGTAAATATTTACACAGGATCAGTATGAACATCTAAATATTTACACTGAATCTGTATGAAATTGTAAATGTTTACACAGAATCTGAATAAACATGTAAATATTTACACAGAAACTCTATAAACATGTAAATATTTACCAGAATCTGTAAAAACATGTAAATATTTACACAGAATCTGTATAAACATGAAAATAATTACAAAGAATCTGTGAGAACATGTAAATATTAACACAGAATCAGTATAAACATGTAAATATTTACACACAATCTGTGTAAACATGTAAATATTTCTACAGAATGTGTATGAACATGTAAATATTTACACAGAATGTATATAAACATGTAAATATTTACACAGAATCTGTAAAAACCAGCAAATATTTACACAGAATCTTTAAATCCTGTAAATATTTACACAGAATCTGTATAAACATGTCAATATTTACAAAGAATCTGTATAAACATGTCAATATTTACACAGAATGTGTATGAACATGAAAATATTTACACAGAATCTGTATAAACATGTTAATATTTAAACACAATCTTTATAAACATGTAAATATTTACACAGAATCGGTATAAACATGTAAATATTTACACAGAATCTTTATAAACATGTAAATATTTACACATAATCTGTATAAATATGTAAATATTTACAAAGAATCTGTATAAAAATGTAAATATTTACACAGAATATGTATAAACATGTAAATATTCACACAGAATCTGTATAAACATGTAAATATTTACACCGAATCTGTATAAACATGTAAATATTTAGACAGAATCAGTATAAACATGTAAATATTTACACAGAATCTGTATAAACATGTAAATATTTACACAGAATCTGTATAAACATGGAAATATTTACACAGAATCTGTATAAACATGTAAATATTTAGAAAGAATCTGTATAAACATGTCAATATTTACACAGAATCTGTATAAACCTGTAAATATTTACACAGAATCTGTATGAACATGTAAATATTGACACAGAATCTGTATAAACATGTCAATATTTACACAGAATCTGCGTAAACATGTAAATATTTACACAGAATCTGTAAAAACCAGTAAATATTTACACAGAATCTGTATATACCTGTAAATATTTACACAGAATCTGTATGAACATGTAAATATTTACACAGAATCTGTATGAACATGTAAATGTTTACACAGACTCTGTATATACTTGTAAATATTTACACAGGATCAGTATGAACATGTAAATATTTACACTGAATCTGTATGAAATTGTAAATGTTTACACAGAATCTGAATAAACATGTAAATATTTACACAGAAACTCTATAAACATGTAAATATTTACCAGAATCTGTAAAAACATGTAAATATTACACATAATCTGTATAAACATGAAAATAATTACAAAGAATCTGTGTGAACATGTAAATATTAACACAGAATCAGTATAAACATGTAAATATTTACACACAATCTGTGTAAACATGTAAATATTTCTACAGAATGTGTATGAACATGTAAATATTTACACAGAATGTATATAAACATGTAAATATTTACACAGAATCTGTAAAAACCAGCAAATATTTACACAGAATCTTTAAATCCTGTAAATATTTACACAGAATCTGTATAAACATGTCAATATTTACAAAGAATCTGTATAAACATGTCAATATTTACACAGAATGTGTATGAACATGAAAACATTTACACAGAATCTGTATAAACATGTTAATATTTAAACAGAATCTTAATTAACATGTAAATATTTACACAGAATCGGTATAAATATGTAAATATTTACACAGAATCTGTATAAACATGTAAATATTTACACAGAATCTGTATAAAAATGTAAATATTCACACAGAATCTCTATAAACATGTAAATATTTACACAGAATCTGTATAAACATGTCAATATTTACACAGAATCTGTATAAACATGTAAATATTTACACAGAATCTGTATAAACATGTCAATATTTACACAGAATCTGTATAAACATGTAAATATTTACAGAGAATCTGTATGAACATGTCAATATTTACACAGAATCTGTATGAAAATGTAAATATTTACACAGAATGTGTATAAACATGTCAATATTTACACCGAATCTGCATAAACATGAAAATATTTACACAGAATCTGTATAAACATGTAAATATTTACACAGAATCTGTAAAAACCAGTAAATATTTACAAAGAATCTTTAAAAACCTGTAAATATTTACACAGTATCTGTATAAACATGTCAATAATTACACAGAATCTGTATAAACATGTCAATATTTACACAGAATCAGTATAAACATGAAAATATTTACACAGAATCTGTATAAACACGTTAATATTTACACAGAATTTTTATAAACATGTAAATATTTACACAGAATCTTTATAAACATGTAAATATTTACACATAATCTGTATAAATATGTAAATATTTACAAAGAATCTGTATAAAAATGTAAATATTTACACAGAATATGTATAAACATGTAAATATTCACACAGAATGTGTATAAACATGTAAATATTTACACAGAATCTGTATAAACATGTAAATATTTACACAGACTCTGTATTAACATGTCAATATTTACACAGAATCTGTATAAACATGTAAATATTTACACAGAATCTGTTCGGGCATGTAAATATTTACACCGAATCTTTATAAACATGTAAATATTTAGACAGAATCAGTATAAACATGTAAATATTTACACAGAATCTGTATAAACATGTAAATATTTACACAGAATCTGTATTAACATGTAAATATTTACACATAATCTGTATAAACATGTAAATATTTACACAGAATCTGTATAAACATGTAAATATTTAGAAAGAATCTGTATAAACATGTCAATATTTACACAGAATCTGTATAAACATGTAAATATTTACACAGAATCTGTATGAACATGTAAATATTGACACAGAATCTGTATAAACATGTCAATATTTACACAGAATCTGCGTATAAATGTAAATATTTACACAGAATCTGTAAAAACCAGTAAATATTTACACAGAATCTGTATATACCTGTAAATATTTACACAGAATCTGTATGAACATGTAAATATTTACACAGAATCTCTATGAACATGTAAATATTTACAGAGAATCTGTATGAACGTGTAAATATTTACACAGAATCTGTATGAACATGTAAATGTTTACACAGACTCTGTATATACTTGTAAATATTTACACAGGATCAGTATGAACATGTAAATATTTACACTGAATCTGTATGAAATTGTAAATGTTTACACAGAATCTGAATAAACATGTAAATATTTACACAGAAACTCTATAAACATGTAAATATTTACCAGAATCCGTAAAAACATGTAAATATTTACACAGAATCTGTATAAACATGAAAATAATTACAAAGAATCTGTGTGAACATGTAAATATTAACACAGAATCAGTATAAACATGTAAATATTTACACACAATCTGTGTAAACATGTAAATATTTCTACAGAATGTGTATGAACATGTAAATATTTACACAGAATGTATATAAACATGTAAATATTTACACAGAATCTGTAAAAACCAGCAAATATTTACACAGAATCTTTAAATCCTGTAAATATTTACACAGAATCTGTATAAACATGTCAATATTTACAAAGAATCTGTATAAACATGTCAATATTTACACAGAATGTGTATGAACATGAATATATTTACACAGAATCTGTATAAACATGTTAATATTTAAACAGAATCTTTCTAAACATGTAAATATTTACACAGAATCGGTATAAATATGTAAATATTTACACAGAATCTTTATAAACATGTAAATATTTACACAGAATCTGTATAAATATGTAAATATTTACAATGAATCTGTATAAAAATGTAAATATTTACACAGAATATGTATAAACATGTAAATATTCACACAGAATCTGTATAAACATGTAAATATTTACACAGAATCTGTATAAACATGTAAATATTTACACAGAATCTGTATAAACATGTAAATATTTACACAGAATCTGTTCCAGCATGTAAATATTTACACCGAATCTTTATATACATGTAAATATTTAGACAGAATCAGTATAAACATGTAAATGTTTACACAGAATCAGTATAAACATGTAAATATTTACACAGAATCTGTATAAACATGTAAATATTTACACAGAATCTGTGTAAACATGTAAATATTTACACATAATCTGTGTAAACATGTAAATATTTACACAGAATCTGTATAAACATGTAAATATTTAGAAAGAATCTGTATAAACATGTCAATATTTACACAGAATCTTTATAAACATGTAAATATTTACACAGAATCTGTATGAACATGTAAATATTGACACAGAATCTGTATAAACATGTCAATATTTACACAGAATCTGCATAAACATGTAAATATTTACACAGAATCTGTAAAAACCAGTAAATATTTACACAGAATCTGTATATACCTGTAAATATTTACACAGAATCTGTATGAACATGTAAATATTTACACAGAATCTCTATGAACATGTAAATATTTACAGAGAATCTGTATGAACGTGTAAATATTTACACAGAATCTGTATGAACATGTAAATGTTTACACAGACTCTGTATATACTTGTAAATATTTACACAGGATCAGTATGAACATGTAAATATTTACACTGAATCTGTATGAAATTGTAAATGTTTACACAGAATCTGAATAAACATGTAAATATTTACACAGAAACTCTATAAACATGTAAATATTTACCAGAATCCGTAAAAACATGTAAATATTTACACAGAATCTGTATAAACATGAAAATAATTACAAAGAATCTGTGTGAACATGTAAATATTAACACAGAATCAGTATAAACATGTAAATATTTACACACAATCTGTGTAAACATGTAAATATTTCTACAGAATGTGTATGAACATGTAAATATTTACACAGAATGTACATAAACATGTAAATATTTACACAGAATCTGTAAAAACCAGCAAATATTTACACAGAATCTTTAAATCCTGTAAATATTTACACAGAATCTGTATAAACATGTCAATATTTACAAAGAATCTGTATAAACATGTCAATATTTACACAGAATGTGTATGAACATGAATATATTTACACAGAATCTGTATAAACATGTTAATATTTAAACAGAATCTTTCTAAACATGTAAATATTTACACAGAATCGGTATAAATATGTAAATATTTACACAGAATCTTTATAAACATGTAAATATTTACACAGAATCTGTATAAATATGTAAATATTTACAATGAATCTGTATAAAAATGTAAATATTTACACAGAATATGTATAAACATGTAAATATTCACACAGAATCTGTATAAACATGTAAATATTTACACAGAATCTGTATAAACATGTAAATATTTACACAGAATCTGTATAAACATGTAAATATTTACACAGAATCTGTTCCAGCATGTAAATATTTACACCGAATCTTTATATACATGTAAATATTTAGACAGAATCAGTATAAACATGTAAATGTTTACACAGAATCAGTATAAACATGTAAATATTTACACAGAATCTGTATAAACATGTAAATATTTACACAGAATCTGTGTAAACATGTAAATATTTACACATAATCTGTGTAAACATGTAAATATTTACACAGAATCTGTATAAACATGTAAATATTTAGAAAGAATCTGTATAAACATGTCAATATTTACACAGAATCTTTATAAACATGTAAATATTTACACAGAATCTGTATGAACATGTAAATATTGACACAGAATCTGTATAAACATGTCAATATTTACACAGAATCTGCATAAACATGTAAATATTTACACAGAATCTGTAAAAACCAGTAAATATTTACACAGAATCTGTATATACCTGTAAATATTTACACAGAATCTGTATGAACATGTAAATATTTACACAGAATCTGTATGAACATGTAAATATTTACAGAGAATCTGTATGAACGTGTAAATATTTACACAGAATCTTTATCAACATGTAAATGTTTACACAGACTCTGTATATACTTGTAAATATTTACACAGGATCAGAATGAACATGTAAATATTTACACTGAATCTGTATGAAATTGTACATGTTTACACAGAATCTGAATAAACATGTAAATATTTACACAGAAACTCTATAAACATGTAAATATTTACCAGAATCTGTAAAAACATGTAAATATTTACACAGAATCTGTATAAACATGAAAATAATTACAAAGAATCTGTGTGAACATGTAAATATTAACACAGAATCAGTATAAACATGTAAATATTTACACACAATCTGTGTAAACATGTAAATATTTCTACAGAATGTGTATGAACATGTAAATATTTACACAGAATGTATATAAACATGTAAATATTTACACAGAATCTGTAAAAACCAGCAAATATTTACACAGAATCTTTAAATCCTGTAAATATTTACACAGAATCTGTATAAACATGTCAATATTTACAAAGAATCTGTATAAACATGTCAATATTTACACAGAATGTGTATGAACATGAAAACATTTACACAGAATCTGTATAAACATGTTAATATTTAAACAGAATCTTTATAAACGTAAATATTTACACAGAATCGGTATAAATATGTAAATATTTACACAGAATCTGTATAAACATGTAAATATTTACACAGAATCTGTATAAAAATGTAAATATTCACACAGAATCTCTATAAACATGTAAATATTTACACAGAATCTGTATAAACATGTCAATATTTACACAGAATCTGTATAAACATGTAAATATTTACACAGAATCTGTATAAACATGTCAATATTTACACAGAATCTGTATAAACATGTAAATATTTACACAGAATCTGTATGAACATGTCAATATTTACACAGAATATGTATGAACATGTAAATATTTACACAGAATCTGTATAAACATGTCAATATTTACACCGAATCTGCATAAACATGATAATATTTACACAGAATCTGTATAAACATGTAAATATTTACACAGAATCTGTATAAACATGTAAATATTTACACAGAATCTGTATAAACCTGTAAATATTTACACAGAATGTGTATGAACATGTAAATATTTACACAGAATCTGTATAAACATGTAAATATTTACACAGAATCTGTATAAACATGTAAATATTTACACAGAATCTGTATAAACATGTAAATATTTTCACAGTATGTGTGAACATGTAAATATTTACACAGAATGTGTATAAACATGTAAATATTTACACAGAATCTGTAAAAACCAGTAAATATTTACACAGAATCTTTAAATCCTGTAAATATTTACACAGAATCTGTATGAACATCTCAATATTTACACAGAATCTGTATAAACATGTCAATATTTACACTGAATCTGTATTAACATGTCAATATTTACACAGAATCTGTATAAACATGTAAATGTTTACACAGAATCTGTAAAAACCAGTAAATATTTACACAGAATCTTTAAAAACCTGTAAATATTTACACAGTATCTGTATAAACATGTCAATAATTACACAGAATCTGTATAAACATGTCAATATTTACACAGAATCAGTATAAACATGAAAATATTTACAAAGAATCTGTATAAACATGTTAATATTTACACAGAATTTTTATAAACATGTAAATATTTACACAGAATCTTTATAAACATGTAAATATTTACACAGAATCTGTATAAATATGTAAATATTTACAAAGAATCTGTATAAAAATGTAAATATTTACACAGAATATGTATAAATATGTAAATATTCACACAGAATCTGTATAAACATGTAAATATTTACACCGAATCTGTATAAACATGTAAATATTTAGACAGAATAAGTATAAACATGTAAATATTTACACAGAATCTGTATGAACATGTAAATATTTACACAGAATCTGTATGAACATGTAAATGTTTACACAGACTCTGTATATACTTGTAAATATTTACACAGGATCAGTATGAAGATGTAAATATTTACACTGAATCTGTATGAAATTGTAAATGTTTACACAGAATCTGAATAAACATGTAAATATTTACACAGAAACTCTAAAAACATGTAAATATTTACCAGAATCTGTAAAAACATGTAAATATTTACACAGAATCTGTATAAACATGAAAATAATTACAAAGAATCTGTGTAAACATGTAAATATTAACACAGAATCAGTATAAACATGAAAATATTTACACACAATCTGTGTAAACATGTAAATATTTCTACAGAATGTGTATGAACATGTAAATATTTACACAGAATGTATATAAACATGTAAATATTTACACAGAATCTGTAAAAACCAGCAAATATTTACACAGAATCTTTAAATCCTGTAAATATTTACACAGAATCTGTATAAACATGTCAATATTTACAAAGAATCTGTATAAACATGTCAATATTTACACAGAATGTTTATGAACATGAAAATATTTACACAGAATCTGTATAAACATGTTAATATTTACACAGAATCTTTATAAACTTGTAAATATTTACACAGAATCTGTATAAATATGTAAATATTTACACAGAATCTGTATAAATATGTAAATATTTACACAGAATCTGTATAAACATGTAAATATTTACACAGAATCTGTATAAAAATGTAAATATTCACACAGAATCTCTATAAACATGTAAATATTTACACAGAATCTGTATAAACATGTAAATATTTACACAGAAGCTGTATAAACATGTCAATATTTACACAGAATCTGCGTAAACATGTAAATATTTACACAGAATCTGTATAAAAATGTAGATATTCACACAGAATCTCTATAAACATGTAAATATTTACACAGAATCTGTATGAACATGTAAATATTGACACAGAATCTGTATAAACATGTCAATATTTACACAGAATCTGCGTAAACATGTAAATATTTACACAGAATCTGTAAAAACCAGTAAATATTTACACAGAATCTGTATATACCTGTAAATATTTACACAGAGTCTGTATGAACATGTAAATATTTACACAGAATCTGTATGAACATGTAAATATTTACAGAGAATCTGTATGAACGTGTAAATATTTACACAGAATCTGTATGAACATGTAAATGTTTACACAGACTATGTATATACTTGTAAATATTTACACAGGATCAGTATGAACATGTAAATATTTACACTGAATCTGTATGAAATTGTAAATGTCTACACAGAATCTGAATAAACATGTAAATATTTACACAGAAACTCTATAAACATGTAAATATTTACCAGAATCTGTAAAAACATGTAAATATTTACACAGAATCTGTATAAACATGAAAATAATTACAAAGAATCTGTGAGAACATGTAAATATTAACACAGAATCAGTATAAACATGTAAATATTTACACACAATCTGTGTAAACATGTAAATATTTCTACAGAATGTGTATGAACATGTAAATATTTACACAGAATGTATATAAACATGTAAATATTTACACAGAATCTGTAAAAACCAGCAAATATTTACACAGAATCTTTAAATCCTGTAAATATTTACACAGAATCTGTATAAACATGTCAATATTTACAAAGAATCTGTATAAACATGTCAATATTTACACAGAATGTGTATGAACATGAAAATATTTACACAGAATCTGTATAAACATGTTAATATTTAAACAGAATCTTTCTAAACATGTAAATATTTACACAGAATCGGTATAAATATGTAAATATTTACACAGAATCTTTATAAACATGTAAATATTTACACAGAATCTGTATAAATATGTAAATATTTACAATGAATCTGTATAAAAATGTAAATATTTACACAGAATATGTATAAACATGTAAATATTCACACAGAATCTGTATAAACATGTAAATATTTACACAGAATCTGTATAAACATGTAAATATTTACACAGAATCTGTATAAACATGTAAATATTTACACAGAATCTGTTCCAGCATGTAAATATTTACACCGAATCTTTATATACATGTAAATATTTAGACAGAATCAGTATAAACATGTAAATGTTTACACAGAATCAGTATAAACATGTAAATATTTACACAGAATCTGTATAAACATGTAAATATTTACACAGAATCTGTGTAAACATGTAAATATTTACACATAATCTGTGTAAACATGTAAATATTTACACAGAATCTGTATAAACATGTAAATATTTACACAGAATCTGTATAAACATGTAAATATTTACACAGAATCTGTATAAACATGTAAATATTTACACAGAATCTGTATAAACATGTCAATATTTACACAGAATCTGCGTAAACATGTAAATATTTACACAGAATCTGTAAAAACCAGTAAATATTTACACAGAATCTGTATATACCTGTAAATATTTACACAGAATCTGTATGAACATGTAAATATTTACACAGAATCTGTATGAACATGTAAATATTTACAGAGAATCTGTATGAACGTGTAAATATTTACACAGAATCTGTATGAACATGTAAATGTTTACACAGACTCTGTATATACTTGTAAATATTTACACAGGATCAGAATGAACATGTAAATATTTACACTGAATCTGTATGAAATTGTACATGTTTACACAGAATCTGAATAAACATGTAAATCTTTACACAGAAACTCTATAAACATGTAAATATTTACCAGAATCTGTAAAAACATGTAAATATTTACACAGAATCTGTATAAACATGAAAATAATTACAAAGAATCTGTGTGAACATGTAAATATTAACACAGAATCAGTATAAACATGTAAATATTTACACACAATCTGTGTAAACATGTAAATATTTCTACAGAATGTGTATGAACATGTAAATATTTACACAGAATGTATATAAACATGTAAATATTTACACAGAATCTGTAAAAACCAGCAAATATTTACACAGAATCTTTAAATCCTGTAAATATTTACACAGAATCTGTATAAACATGTCAATATTTACAAAGAATCTGTATAAACATGACAATATTTACACAGAATGTGTATGAACATGAAAACATTTACACAGAATCTGTATAAACATGTTAATATTTAAACAGAATCTTTATAAACATGTAAATATTTACACAGAATCGGTATAAATATGTAAATATTTACAAAGAATCTGTATAAACATGTAAATATTTACACAGAATCTGTATAAAAATGTAAATATTCACACAGAATCTCTATAAACATGTAAATATTTACACAGAATCTGTATAAACATGTCAATATTTACACAGAATCTGTATAAACATGTAAATATTTACACAGAATCTGTATAAACATGTCAATATTTACACAGAATCTGTATAAACATGTAAATATTTACACAGAATCTGTATAAACATGTAAATATTTACACAGAATCGGTATAAATATGTAAATATTTACACAGAATCTGTATAAACATGTAAATATTTACACAGAATCTGTATAAAAATGTAAATATTCACACAGAATCTCTATAAACATGTAAATATTTACACAGAATCTGTATAAACATGTCAATATTTACACAGAATCTGTATAAACATGTAAATATTTACACAGAATCTGTATAAACATGTCAATATTTACACAGAATCTGTATAAACATGTAAATATTTACACAGAATCTGTATGAACATGTCAATATTTACACAGAATATGTATGAACATGTAAATATTTACACAGAATCTGTATAAACATGGCAATATTTACACCGAATCTGCATAAACATGATAATATTTACACAGAATCTGTATAAACATGTAAATATTTACACAGAATCTGTATAAACATGTAAATATTTACAGAGAATCTGTATAAACCTGTAAATATTTACACAGAATGTGTATGAACATGTAAATATTTACACAGAATCTGTATAAACATGTAAATATTTACACAGAATCTGTATAAACATGTAAATATTTACACAGAATCTGTATAAACATGTAAATATTTTCACAGTATGTGTGAACATGTAAATATTTACACAGAATGTGTATAAACATGTAAATATTTACACAGAATCTGTAAGAACCAGTAAATATTTACACAGAATCTTTAAATCCTGTAAATATTTACACAGAATCTGTATGAACATGTCAATATTTACACAGAATCTGTATAAACATGTCAATATTTACACTGAATCTGTATTAACATGTCAATATTTACACAGAATCTGTATAAACATGTAAATGTTTACACAGAATCTGTAAAAACCATTAAATATTTACACAGAATCTTTAAAAACCTGTAAATATTTACACAGTATCTGTATAAACATGTCAATAATTACACAGAATCTGTATAAACATGTCAATATTTACACAGAATCAGTATAAACATGAAAATATTTACAAAGAATCTGTATAAACATGTTAATATTTACACAGAATTTTTATAAACATGTAAATATTTACACAGAATCTTTATAAACATGTAAATATTTACACAGAATCTGTATATGTAAATATTTACAAAGAATCTGTATAAAAATGTAAATATTTACACAGAATATGTATAAACATGTAAATATTCACACAGAATCTGTATAAACATGTAAATATTTACACAGAAGCTGTATAAACATGTCAATATTTACACAGAATCTGCGTAAACATGTAAATATTTACACAGAATCTGTATAAAAATGTAGATATTCACACAGAATCTCTATAAACATGTCAATATTTACACAGAATATGTATAAACATGTAAATATTTACACAGAAGCTGTATAAACATGTCAATATTTACACAGAATCTGCGTAAACATGTAAATATTTACACAGAATCTGTAAAAACCAGTAAATATTTACACAGAATCTGTATATACCTGTAAATATTTACACAGAATCTGTATGAACATGTAAATAATTACAAAGAATCTGTATGGAAATGTAAATATTTACACAGAATCTGTATAAACATGTAAATATTCACACAGAATCTCTATAAACATATAAATATTTACACAGAATCTGTATAAACATGTCAATATTTACACAGAATGTGTATAAACATGTAAATATTTACACAGAATCTGAATAAAGATGTAAATATTTACACAGAATCTGTAGGAGCATGTAAATATTTACACCGAATCTTTATAAACATGTAAATATTTAGACAGAATTTGTGTAAACGTAAATATTTACACAGAATCTGTATAGACATGTAAATATTTACACAGAATCTGTATAAACATATAAATATTTACACAGAATCTGTGCAAACATGTAAATATTTACACAGAATCTATATGAACATGTAAATATTTACACAGAATGTGTATAAACATGTTAATGTTTACACAGAATCTGTATGACCATGTAAATATTTACACAGAATCTGTATAACCATGTAAATATTTACACAGAATCTGTATGAACATGTTAATATTTACACAGAATGTGTATAAACATGAAAATATTTACACAGAATGTGTATAAACATGTAAATATTTACGCAGAATCTTTATAAACATGTAAATATTTATACAGAATCTGTATAAACATGTAAATATTTACACAGAATCTGTATAAACATGTCAATATTTACACAGAATCTGTAAAAACCTGTAAATATTTACACAGTATCTGTTTATACCTGTAAATATTTACACAGGATCTGTATGAACATGTAAATATTTACACTGAATCTGTATAAAATTGTAAATGTTTACACACAGTCTGTATAAACATGAAAATATTTACACAGAAACTGTATAAACATGTTAATATTTACCAGAATCTGTATGAACATGTAAATATTTACACAGAATCTGAATAAACATGTAAATATTTACACAGAATCTGTATAAACATGTATATATTGACACTTAATCTGTATAAACATGTGAATATTTACACAGAATCTGTATGAACATGTAAATCTTTACACAGAATCTGTATATACCTGTAAATATTTACACATTATCTGTATAAACATGTAAATATTTACACAGAATCTGTATAAACAGGTAAATTTTTAAAAAGAATCTGTATAAACGTCAATATTTACACAGAATCTGTATAAACATGTAAATATTTACACAGAATCTGTATGAACATGTAAATATTTACACAGAATCTGTAAAAACCAGTAAATATTTACACAGGATCTTTAAATCCTGTAAATATTTACACAGAATCTGTATAAACATGTCAATATTTACACAGAACCTGTATAAACATGTAAATATTTACACAGAATCTGTTCGAGCATGTAAATAATTGCACCGAATCTGTATAAACATGTAAATATTTAGACAGAAGCAGTATAAACATGTAAATATTTACACAGAATCTGTATAATCATGTAAATATTTACACAGAATCTGTATAAACATGTAAATATTTACACAGAATCTGTATAAACATGTAAATATTCACACAGAATCTCTATAAACATGTAAATATTTACACAGAATCTGTATAAACATGTCAATATTTACACAGAATCTGTATGAACATGTAAATATTGACACAGAATCTGTATAAACATGTCAATATTTACACAGAATCTGCATAAACATGTAAATATTTACACAGAATCTGTAAAAACCAGTAAATATTTACACAGAATCTGTATATACCTGTAAATATTTACACAGAATCTGTATGAACATGTAAATATTTACACAGAATCTCTATGAACATGTAAATATTTACAGAGAATCTGTATGAACGTGTAAATATTTACACAGAATCTGTATGAACATGTAAATGTTTACACAGACTCTGTATATACTTGTAAATATTTACACAGGATCAGTATGAACATGTAAATATTTACACTGAATCTGTATGAAATTGTAAATGTTTACACAGAATCTGAATAAACATGTAAATATTTACACAGAAACTCTATAAACATGTAAATATTTACCAGAATCCGTAAAAACATGTAAATATTTACACAGAATCTGTATAAACATGAAAATAATTACAAAGAATCTGTGTGAACATGTAAATATTAACACAGAATCAGTATAAACATGTAAATATTTACACACAATCTGTGTAAACATGTAAATATTTCTACAGAATGTGTATGAACATGTAAATATTTACACAGAATGTACATAAACATGTAAATATTTACACAGAATCTGTAAAAACCAGCAAATATTTACACAGAATCTTTAAATCCTGTAAATATTTACACAGAATCTGTATAAACATGTCAATATTTACAAAGAATCTGTATAAACATGTCAATATTTACACAGAATGTGTATGAACATGAATATATTTACACAGAATCTGTATAAACATGTTAATATTTAAACAGAATCTTTCTAAACATGTAAATATTTACACAGAATCGGTATAAATATGTAAATATTTACACAGAATCTTTATAAACATGTAAATATTTACACAGAATCTGTATAAATATGTAAATATTTACAATGAATCTGTATAAAAATGTAAATATTTACACAGAATATGTATAAACATGTAAATATTCACACAGAATCTGTATAAACATGTAAATATTTACACAGAATCTGTATAAACATGTAAATATTTACACAGAATCTGTATAAACATGTAAATATTTACACAGAATCTGTTCCAGCATGTAAATATTTACAACGAATCTTTATATACATGTAAATATTTAGACAGAATCAGTATAAACTTGTAAATGTTTACACAGAATCAGTATAAACATGTAAATATTTACACAGAATCTGTATAAACATGTAAATATTTACACAGAATCTGTATGAACATGTAAATATTGACACAGAATCTGTATAAACATGTCAATATTTACACAGAATCTGCATAAACATGTAAATATTTACACAGAATCTGTAAAAACCAGTAAATATTTACACAGAATCTGTATATACCTGTAAATATTTACACAGAATCTGTATGAACATGTAAATATTTACACAGAATCTGTATGAACATGTAAATATTTACAGAGAATCTGTATGAACGTGTAAATATTTACACAGAATCTGTATGAACATGTAAATGTTTACACAGACTCTGTATATACTTGTAAATATTTACACAGGATCAGAATGAACATGTAAATATTTACACTGAATCTGTATGAAATTGTACATGTTTACACAGAATCTGAATAAACATGTAAATATTTACACAGAAACTCTATAAACATGTAAATATTTACCAGAATCTGTAAAAACATGTAAATATTTACACAGAATCTGTATAAACATGTAAATATTTACACAGAATCTGTATAAACATGTAAATATTTACACAGAATCTGTTCCAGCATGTAAATATTTACACCGAATCTTTATATACATGTAAATATTTAGACAGAATCAGTATAAACATGTAAATGTTTACACAGAATCAGTATAAACATGTAAATATTTACACAGAATCTGTATAAACATGTAAATATTTACACAGAATCTGTGTAAACATGTAAATATTTACACATAATCTGTGTAAACATGTAAATATTTACACAGAATCTGTATAAACATGTAAATATTTACACAGAATCTGTATAAACATGTAAATATTTACACAGAATCTGTATAAACATGTCAATATTTACACAGAATCTGTATAAACATGTCAATATTTACACAGAATCTGCGTAAACATGTAAATATTTACACAGAATCTGTAAAAACCAGTAAATATTTACACAGAATCTGTATATACCTGTAAATATTTACACAGAATCTGTATGAACATGTAAATATTTACACAGAATCTGTATGAACATGTAAATATTTACAGAGAATCTGTATGAACGTGTAAATATTTACACAGAATCTGTATGAACATGTAAATGTTTACACAGACTCTGTATATACTTGTAAATATTTACACAGGATCAGTATGAACATGTAAATATTTACACTGAATCTGTATGAAATTGTACATGTTTACACAGAATCTGAATAAACATGTAAATCTTTACACAGAAACTCTATAAACATGTAAATATTTACCAGAATCTGTAAAAACATGTAAATATTTACACAGAATCTGTATAAACATGAAAATAATTACAAAGAATCTGTGTGAACATGTAAATATTAACACAGAATCAGTATAAACATGTAAATATTTACACACAATCTGTGTAAACATGTAAATATTTCTACAGAATGTGTATGAACATGTAAATATTTACACAGAATGTATATAAACATGTAAATATTTACACAGAATCTGTAAAAACCAGCAAATATTTACACAGAATCTTTAAATCCTGTAAATATTTACACAGAATCTGTATAAACATGTCAATATTTACAAAGAATCTGTATAAACATGACAATATTTACACAGAATGTGTATGAACATGAAAACATTTACACAGAATCTGTATAAACATGTTAATATTTAAACAGAATCTTTATAAACATGTAAATATTTACACAGAATCGGTATAAATATGTAAATATTTACACAGAATCTGTATAAACATGTAAATATTTACACAGAATCTGTATAAAAATGTAAATATTCACACAGAATCTCTATAAACATGTAAATATTTACACAGAATCTGTATAAACATGTCAATATTTACACAGAATCTGTATAAACATGTAAATATTTACACAGAATCTGTATAAACATGTCAATATTTACACAGAATCTGTATAAACATGTAAATATTTACACAGAATCTGTATGAACATGTCAATATTTACACAGAATATGTATGAACATGTAAATATTTACACAGAATCTGTATAAACATGTCAATATTTACACCGAATCTGCATAAACATGATAATATTTACACAGAATCTGTATAAACATGTAAATATTTACACAGAATCTGTATAAACATGTAAATATTTACACAGAATCTGTATAAACCTGTAAATATTTACACAGAATGTGTATGAACATGTAAATATTTACACAGAATCTGTATAAACATGTAAATATTTACACAGAATCTGTATAAACATGTAAATATTTACACAGAATCTGTATAAACATGTAAATATTTTCACAGTATGTGTGAACATGTAAATATTTACACAGAATGTGTATAAACATGTAAATATTTACACAGAATCTGTAAGAACCAGTAAATATTTACACAGAATCTTTAAATCCTGTAAATATTTACACAGAATCTGTATGAACATGTCAATATTTACACAGAATCTGTATAAACATGTCAATATTTACACTGAATCTGTATTAACATGTCAATATTTACACAGAATCTGTATAAACATGTAAATGTTTACACAGAATCTGTAAAAACCATTAAATATTTACACAGAATCTTTAAAAACCTGTAAATATTTACACAGTATCTGTATAAACATGTCAATAATTACACAGAATCTGTATAAACATGTCAATATTTACACAGAATCAGTATAAACATGAAAATATTTACAAAGAATCTGTATAAACATGTTAATATTTACACAGAATTTTTATAAACATGTAAATATTTACACAGAATCTTTATAAACATGTAAATATTTACACAGAATCTGTATAAATATGTAAATATTTACAAAGAATCTGTATAAAAATGTAAATATTTACACAGAATATGTATAAACATGTAAATATTCACACAGAATCTGTATAAACATGTAAATATTTACACAGAAGCTGTATAAACATGTCAATATTTACACAGATTCTGCGTAAACATGTAAATATTTACACAGAATCTGTATAAAAATGTAGATATTCACACAGAATCTCTATAAACATGTCAATATTTACACAGAATCTGTATAAACATGTAAATATTTACACAGAAGCTGTATAAACATGTCAATATTTACACAGAATCTGCGTAAACATGTAAATATTTACACAGAATCTGTAAAAACCAGTAAATATTTACACAGAATCTCTATATACCTGTAAATATTTACACAGAATCTGTATGAACATGTAAATAATTACAAAGAATCTGTATGGAAATGTAAATATTTACACAGATTCTGTATAAACATGTAAATATTCACACAGAATCTCTATAAACATATAAATATTTACACAGAATCTGTATAAACATGTCAATATTTACACAGAATGTGTATAAACATGTAAATATTTACACAGAATCTGAATAAAGATGTAAATATTTACACAGAATCTGTAGGAGCATGTAAATATTTACACCGAATCTTTATAAACATGTAAATATTTAGACAGAATTTGTGTAAACGTAAATATTTACACAGAATCTGTATAGACATGTAAATATTTACACAGAATCTGTATAAACATATAAATATTTACACAGAATCTGTGCAAACATGTAAATATTTACACAGAATCTATATGAACATGTAAATATTTACACAGAATGTGTATAAACATGTTAATGTTTACACAGAATCTGTATGACCATGTAAATATTTACACAGAATCTGTATAACCATGTAAATATTTACACAGAATCTGTATGAACATGTTAATATTTACACAGAATGTGTATAAACATGAAAATATTTACACAGAATGTGTATAAACATGTAAATATTTACGCAGAATCTTTATAAACATGTAAATATTTACACAGAATCTGTATAAACATGTAAATATTTACACAGAATCTGTATAAACATGTCAATATTTACACAGAATCTGTAAAAACCTGTAAATATTTACACAGTATCTGTTTATACCTGTAAATATTTACACAGGATCTGTATGAACATGTAAATATTTACACTGAATCTGTATAAAATTGTAAATGTTTACACACAGTCTGTATAAACATGAAAATATTTACACAGAAACTGTATAAACATGTTAATATTTACCAGAATCTGTATGAACATGTAAATATTTACACAGAATCTGAATAAACATGTAAATATTTACACAGAATCTGTATAAACATGTATATATTGACACTTAATCTGTATAAACATGTGAATATTTACACAGAATCTGTATGAACATGTAAATCTTTACACAGAATCTGTATATACCTGTAAATATTTACACATTATCTGTATAAACATGTAAATATTTACACAGAATCTGTATAAACAGGTAAATTTTTAAAAAGAATCTGTATAAACGTCAATATTTACACAGAATCTGTATAAACATGTAAATATTTACACAGAATCTGTATAAACATGTAAATATTTACACAGAATCTGTATGAACATGTAAATATTTACACAGAATCTGTAAAAACCAGTAAATATTTACACAGGATCTTTAAATCCTGTAAATATTTACACAGAATCTGTATAAACATGTCAATATTTACACAGAACCTGTATAAACATGTAAATATTTACACAGAATCTCTTCGAGCATGTAAATAATTACACCGAATCTGTATAAACATGTAAATATTTAGACAGAAGCAGTATAAACATGTAAATATTTACACAGAATCTGTATAATCATGTAAATATTTACACAGAATCTGTATAAACATGTAAATATTTACACAGAATCTGTATAAACATGTAAATATTCACACAGAATCTCTATAAACATGTAAATATTTACACAGAATCTGTATAAACATGTCAATATTTACACAGAATCTGTATAAACATGTAAATATTTACACAGAATCTGTAAAAACCAGTAAATATTTACACAGAATCTTTAAAAACCTATAAATATTTACACAGTATCTGTATAAGCATGTCAATAATTACACAGAATCTGTATAAACATGTCAATATTTACACAGAATCAGTATAAACATGAAAATATTTACACAGGATCTGTATAAACATGTTAATATTTACACAGAATTTTTATAAACATGTAAATATTTACACAGAATCTTTATAAACATGTAAATATTTACACAGAATCGGTATAAATATGTAAATATTTACAAAGAATCTGTATAAAAATGTAAATATTTACACAGAATATGTATAAACATGTCAATATTCACACAGAATCTGTATAAACATGTAAATATTTACACAGAATCTGTATAAACATGTAAATATTTACACAGACTCTGTATTAACATGTCAATATTTACACAGAATCTGTATAAACATGTAAATATTTACACAGAATCTGTTCGAGCATGTAAATATTTACACTGAATGTGTATAAACATGTAAATATTTACACAGAATCTGTAAAAACCCGTAAATATTTACACAGAATCTTTAAAAACCTGTAAATATTTACACAGTATCTGTATAAACATGTCAATATTTACACAGAATCTGTATAAACATGTAAATATTTACACAGAATCTGTATAAACATGTCAATATTTACAAAGAATCTTTATAAACATGTAAACATTTACACAGAATCTATATGAACATGTAAATATTTACACAGAATGTGTATAAACATGTAAATGTTTACACAGAATCTGTATGAACATGTAAATATTTACACAGAATCTGTACAAACATGTAAATATGTACAGAGAATCTGTATGAACATCTTAATTTTTACAAAGAATCTGTATGGAAATGTAAATATTTACAAAGAATCAGTATAAAGATGTAAATATGTACACAGAATCTGTATGATCATGTAAAGATTTACACAGAATCTGTAAAAACCTGTAAATATTTACACAGAGTCTGTATAAAAATGTAAATATTTACACAGAATCTGTATAAACATGTAAATATTTACACAGAATCTGTATAAACATGTAAATATTTACACAGAATCTGTATAAATATGTAAATATTTACACAGTATGTGTGAACATGTAAATATTTACACAGAATGTGTATAAACATGTCAATATTTACACAGAATCTGTAAAAACCTGTAAATATTTACACAGAATCTTTAAATCCTGTAAATATTTACACAGAATCTGTATAAACATGTCAATATTTACAAAGAATCTGTATAAACATGTCAATATTTACACAGAATGTTTATGAACATGAAAATATTTACACAGAATCTGTATAAACATGTTAATATTTACACAGAATCTTTATAAACTTGTAAATATTTACACAGAATCTGTATAAATATGTAAATATTTACACAGAATCTGTATAAACATGTAAATATTTACACAGAATCTGTATAAAAATGTAAATATTCACACAGAATCTCTATAAACATGTAAATATTTACACATAATCTGTATAAACATGTAAATATTTACACAGAAGCTGTATAAACATGTCAATATTTACACAGAATCTGCGTAAACATGTAAATATTTACACAGAATCTGTATAAAAATGTAGATATTCACACAGAATCTCTATAAACATGTCAATATTTACACAGAATCTGTATAAACATGTAAATATTTACACAGAAGCTGTATAAACATGTCAATATTTACACAGAATCTGCGTAAACATGTAAATGTTTACACAGAATCTGTAAAAACCAGTAAATATTTACACAGAATCTGTATATACCTGTAAATATTTACACAGAATCTGTATGAACATGTAAATAATTACAAAGAATCTGTATGGAAATGTAAATATTTACACAGAATCTGTATAAACATGTAAATATTCACACAGAATCTCTATAAACATGTAAATATTTACACAGAATCTGTATAAACATGTCAACATTTACACAGAATGTGTATAAACATGTAAATATTTACACAGAATCTGAATAAAGATGTAAATATTTACACAGAATCTGTAGGAGCATGTAAATATTTACACCGAATCTTTATAAACATGTAAATATTTAGACAGAATTTGTGTAAACGTAAATATTTACACAGAATCTGTATAGACATGTAAATATTTACACAGAATCTGTATAAACATGTAAATATTTACACAGAATCTGTGCAAACATGTAAATATTTACACAGAATCTATATGAACATGTAAATATTTACACAGAATGTGTATAAACATGTTAATGTTTACACAGAATCTGTATGAACATGTAAATATTTACACAGAATCTGTATAACCATGTAAATATTTACACAGAATCTGTATGAACATGTTAATATTTACACAGAATGTGTATAAACATGAAAATATTTACACAGAATGTGTATAAACATGTAAATATTTACGCAGAATCTTTATAAACATGTAAATATTTACACAGAATCTGTATAAACATGTAAATATTTACACAGAATCTGTATAAACATGTCAATATTTACACAGAATCTGTAAAAACCTGTAAATATTTACACAGTATCTGTTTATACCTGTAAATATTTACACAGGATCTGTATGAACATGTAAATATTTACACTGAATCTGTATAAAATTGTAAATGTTTACACACAGTCTGTATAAACATGAAAATATTTACACAGAAACTGTATAAACATGTTAATATTTACCAGAATCTGTATGAACATGTAAATATTTACACAGAATCTGAATAAACATGTAAATATTTACACAGAATCTGTATAAACATGTATATATTGACACTTAATCTGTATAAACATGTAAATATTTACACAGAATCTGTATGAACATGTAAATCTTTACACAGAATCTGTATATACCTGTAAATGTTTACACATTATCTGTATAAACATGTAAATATTTAAACAGAATCTGTATAAACAGGTAAATATTTAAAAAGAATCTGTATAAACGTCAATATTTACACAGAATCTGTATAAACATGTAAATATTTACACAGAATCTGTATAAACATGTAAATATTTACACAGAATCTGTATGAACATGTAAATATTTACACAGAATCTGTAAAAACCAGTAAATATTTACACAGGATCTTTAAATCCTGTAAATATTTACACAGAATCTGTATAAACATGTCAATATTTACACAGAACCTGTATAAACATGTAAATATTTACACAGAATCTGTTCTAGCATGTAAATAATTACACCGAATCTGTATAAACATGTAAATATTTAGACAGAAGCAGTATAAACATGTAAATATTTACACAGAATCTGTATAATCATGTAAATATTTACACAGAATCTGTATAAACATGTAAATATTTACACAGAATCTGTATAAACATGTAAATATTCACACAGAATCTCTATAAACATGTAAATATTTACACAGAATCTGTATAAACATGTCAATATTTACACAGAATCTGTATAAACATGTAAATATTTACACAGAATCTGTAAAAACCAGTAAATATTTACACAGAATCTTTAAAAACCTATAAATATTTACACAGAATCTGTATAAGCATGTCAATAATTACACAGAATCTGTATAAACATGTCAATATTTACACAGAATCAGTATAAACATGAAAATATTTACACAGGATCTGTATAAACATGTTAATATTTACACAGAATTTTTATAAACATGTAAATATTTACACAGAATCTTTATAAACATGTAAATATTTACACAGAATCGGTATAAATATGTAAATATTTACAAAGAATCTGTATAAAAATGTAAATATTTACACAGAATATGTATAAACATGTCAATATTCACACAGAATCTGTATAAACATGTAAATATTTACACAGAATCTGTATAAACATGTAAATATTTACACAGAATCTGTATAAACATGTCAATATTTACAAAGAATCTTTATAAACATGTAAACATTTACACAGAATCTATATGAACATGTAAATATTTACACAGAATGTGTATAAACATGTAAATGTTTACACAGAATCTGTATGAACATGTAAATATTTACACAGAATCTGTACAAACATGTAAATATTTACAGAGAATCTGTATGAACATCTTAATTTTTACAAAGAATCTGTATGGAAATGTAAATATTTACAAAGAATCAGTATAAAGATGTAAATATGTACACAGAATCTGTATGATCATGTAAAGATTTACAAAGAATCTGTAAAAACCTGTAAATATTTACACAGAGTCTGTATAAAAATGTAAATATTTACACAGAATCTGTATAAACATGTAAATATTTACACAGAATCTGTATAAACATGTAAATATTTACACAGAATCTGTATAAACATGTAAATATTTACACAGTATGTGTGAACATGTAAATATTTACACAGAATGTGTATAAACATGTAAATATTTACACAGAATCTGTAAAAACCAGTAAATATTTACACAGAATCTTTAAATCCTGTAAATATTTACACAGAATCTGTATAAACATGTCAATATTTACACAGAATCTGTATAAACATATAAATATTTACACAGAATCTGTTCGAGCATGTAAATATTTACACTGAATCTGTATAAACATGTAAATATTTAGACAGAAGCAGTATAAACATGTAAATATTTACACAGAATCTGTATAAACATGTAAATATTTACACAGAATCTGTATAAACATGTAAATATTTACACAGAATCTGTATAAACATGTAAATATTCACACAGAATCTCTATAAACATGTAAATATTTACACTGAATCTGTATTCACATGTCAATATTTACACAGAATCTGTATAAACATGTAAATATTTACACAGAATCTGTAAAAACCAGTAAATATTTACACAGAATCTTTAAAAACCTGTAAATATTTACACAGTATCTGTATAAACATGTCAATAATTACACAGAATCTGTATAAACATGTCAATATTTACACAGAATCAGTATAAACATGAAAATATTTGCACAGAATCTGTATAAACATGTTAATATTTACACAGAATTTTTATAAACATGTAAATATTTACACAGAATCTTTATAAACATGTAAATATTTACACAGAATCTCTATAAATATGTAAATATTTACAAAGAATCTGTATAAAAATGTAAATATTTACACAGAATCTGTATAAAGATGTAAATATTTACACAGACTCTGTATTAGCATGTCAATATTTACACAGAATCTGTATAAACATGTAAATATTTACTCAGAATCTGTTCGGGCATGTAAATATTTACACCGAATCTTTATAAACATGTAAATATTTAGACAGAATCAGTATAAACATGTAAATATTTACACAGAATCTGTATAAACATGTAAATATTTACACAGAATCTGTATTAACATGTAAATATTTACACATAATCTGTATAAACATGTAAATATTTACACAGAATCTGTATAAACATGTAAATATTTAGAAAGAATCCGTATAAACATGTCAATATTTACACAGAATCTGTATAAACATGTAAATATTTACACAGAATCTGTATGAACATGTAAATATTGACACAGAATCTGTATAAACATGTCAATATTTACACAGAATCTGCGTAAACATGTAAATATTTACACAGAATCTGTAAAAACCAGTAAATATTTACACAGAATCTGTATATACCTGTAAATATTTACACAGAATCTGTATGAACATGTAAATATTTACACAGAATCTCTATGAACATGTAAATATTTACAGAGAATCTGTATGAACGTGTAAATATTTACACAGAATCTGTATGAACATGTAAATGTTTACACAGACTATGTATATACTTGTATATATTTACACAGGATCAGTATGAACATGTAAATATTTACACTGAATCTGTATGAAATTGTAAATGTTTACACAGAATCTGAATAAACATGTAAATATTTACACAGAAACTCTATAAACATGTAAATATTTACCAGAATCTGTAAAAACATGTAAATATTTACACAGAATCTGTATAAACATGAAAATAATTACAAAGAATCTGTGAGAACATGTAAATATTAACACAGAATCAGTATAAACATGTAAATATTTACACACAATCTGTGTAAACATGTAAATATTTCTACAGAATGTGTATGAACATGTAAATATTTACACAGAATGTATATAAACATGTAAATATTTACACAGAATCTGTAAAAACCAGCAAATATTTACACAGAATCTTTAAATCCTGTAAATATTTACACAGAATCTGTATAAACATGTCAATATTTACAAAGAATCTGTATAAACGTGTCAATATTTACACAGAATGTGTATGAACATGAAAATATTTACACAGAATCTGTATAAACATGTAAATATTTAAACAGAATCTTTATAAACATGTAAATATTTACACAGAATCAGTATAAATATGTAAATATTTACACAGAATCTTTATAAACATGTAAATATTTACACAGAATCTGTATAAATATGTAAATATTTACAATGAATCTGTATAAAAATGTAAATATTTACACAGAATATGTATAAACATGTAAATATTCACACAGAATCTGTATAAACATCTAAATATTTACACAGAATCTGTATAAACATGTAAATATTTATACAGAATCTGTATAAACATGTAAATATTTACACAGAATCTGTTCCAGCATGTAAATATTTACACCGAATCTTTATATACATGTAAATATTTAGACAGAATCAGTATAAACATGTAAATGTTTACACAGAATCAGTATAAACATGTAAATATTTACACAGAATCTGTATAAACATGTAAATATTTACACAGAATCTGTATAAACATGTAAATATTTACACATAATCTGTATAAACATGTAAATATTTACACAGAATCTGTATAAACATGTAAATATTTAGAAAGAATCTGTATAAACATGTCAATATTTACACAGAATCTGTATAAACATGTAAATATTTACACAGAATCTGTATGAACATGTAAATATGGACACAGAATCTGTATAAACATGTCAATATTTACACAGAATCTGCGTAAGCATGTAAATATTTACACAGAATCTGTAAAAACCAGTAAATATTTACACAGAATCTGTATATACCTGTAAATATTTACACAGAATCTGTATGAACATGTAAATATTTACACAGAATCTGTATATACTTGTAAATATTTACACAGGATCAGAATGAACATGTAAATATTTACACTGAATCTGTATGAAATTGTACATGTTTACACAGAATCTGAATAAACATGTAAATATTTACACAGAAACTCTATAAACATGTAAATATTTACCAGAATCTGTAAAAACATGTAAATATTTACACAGAATCTGTATAAACATGAAAATAATTACAAAGAATCTGTGTGAACATGTAAATATTAACACAGAATCAGTATAAACATGTAAATATTTACACACAATCTGTGTAAACATGTAAATATTTCTACAGAATGTGTATGAACATGTAAATATTTACACAGAATGTATATAAACATGTAAATATTTACACAGAATCTGTAAAAACCAGCAAATATTTACACAGAATCTTTAAATCCTGTAAATATTTACACAGAATCTGTATAAACATGTCAATATTTACAAAGAATCTGTATAAACATGTCAATATTTACACAGAATGTGTATGAACATGAAAACATTTACACAGAATCTGTATAAACATGTTAATATTTAAACAGAATCTTTATAAACATGTAAATATTTACACAGAATCGGTATAAATATGTAAATATTTACACAGAATCTGTATAAACATGTAAATATTTACACAGAATCTGTATAAAAATGTAAATATTCACACAGAATCTCTATAAACATGTAAATATTTACACAGAATCTGTATAAACATGTCAATATTTACACAGAATCTGTATAAACATGTCAATATTTACACAGAATCTGTATAAACATGTCAATATTTACACAGAATCTGTATAAACATGTAAATATTTACACAGAATCTGTATGAACATGTCAATATTTACACAGAATCTGTATGAACATGTAAATATTTACACAGAATCTGTATAAACATGTCAATATTTACACCGAATCTGCATAAACATGATAATATTTACACAGAATCTGTATAAACATGTAAATATTTACACAGAATCTGTATAAACATGTAAATATTTACACAGAATCTGTATAAACCTGTAAATATTTACACAGAATGTGTATGAACATGTAAATATTTACACAGAATCTGTATGAACATGTAAATATTTACACAGAATCTGCATAAACATGTAAATATTTACACAGAATCTGTATAAACATGTAAATATTTTCACAGTATGTGTGAACATGTAAATATTTACACAGAATGTGTATAAACATGTAAATATTTACACAGAATCTGTAAAAACCAGTAAATATTTACACAGAATCTTTAAATCCTGTAAATATTTACACAGAATCTGTATGAACATGTCAATATTTACACAGAATCTGTATAAACATGTCAATATTTACACTTAATCTGTATTAACATGTCAATATTTACAAAGAATCTGTATAAACATGTAAATATTTACACAGAATCTGTTCGGGCATGTAAATATTTACACCGAATCTTTATAAACATGTAAATATTTAGACAGAATCAGTATAAACATGTAAACATTTACACAGAATCTGTATAAACATGTAAATATTTACACAGAATCTGTATTAACATGTAAATATTTACACATAATCTGTATAAACATGTAAATATTTACACAGAATCTGTATAAACATGTAAATATTTAGAAAGAATCTGTATAAACATGTCAATATTTACACAGAATCTGTATAAACATGTAAATATTTACACAGAATCTGTATGAACATGTAAATATTGACACAGAATCTGTATAAACATGTCAATATTTACACAGAATCTGCGTAAACATGTAAATATTTACACAGAATCTGTAAAAACCAGTAAATATTTACACAGAATCTGTATATACCTGTAAATATTTACACAGAATCTGTATGAACATGTAAATATTTACACAGAATCTCTATGAACATGTAAATATTTACAGAGAATCTGTATGAACGTGTATATATTTACACAGAATCTGTATGAACATGTAAATGTTTACACAGACTCTGTATATACTTGTAAATATTTACACAGGATCAGTATGAACATGTAAATATTTACACTGAATCTGTATGAAATTGTAAATGTTTACACAGAATCTGAATAAACATGTAAATATTCACACAGAATCTCTATAAACATGTAAATATTTACACAGAATCTGTATAAACATGTCAACATTTACACAGAATGTGTATAAACATGTAAATATTTACACAGAATCTGAATAAAGATGTAAATATTTACACAGAATCTGTAGGAACATGTAAATATTTACACCGAATCTTTATAAACATGTAAATATTTAGACAGAATTTGTGTAAACGTAAATATTTACACAGAATCTGTATAGACATGTAAATATTTACACAGAATCTGTATAAACATGTAAATATTTACACAGAATCTGTGCAAACATGTAAATATTTACACAGAATCTATATGAACATGTAAATATTTACACAGAATGTGTATAAACATGTTAATGTTTACACAGAATCTGTATGAACATGTAAATATTTACACAGAATCTGTATAACCATGTAAATATTTACACAGAATCTGTATGAACATGTTAATATTTACACAGAATGTGTATAAACATGAAAATATTTACACAGAATGTGTATAAACATGTAAATATTTACGCAGAATCTTTATAAACATGTAAATATTTACACAGAATCTGTATAAACATGTAAATATTTACACAGAATCTGTATAAACATGTCAATATTTACACAGAATCTGTAAAAACCTGTAAATATTTACACAGTATCTGTTTATACCTGTAAATATTTACACAGGATCTGTATGAACATGTAAATATTTACACTGAATCTGTATAAAATTGTAAATGTTTACACACAGTCTGTATAAACATGAAAATATTTACACAGAAACTGTATAAACATGTTAATATTTACCAGAATCTGTATGAACATGTAAATATTTACACAGAATCTGAATAAACATGTAAATATTTACACAGAATCTGTATAAACATGTATATATTGACACTTAATCTGTATAAACATGTAAATATTTACACAGAATCTGTATGAACATGTAAATCTTTACACAGAATCTGTATATACCTGTAAATATTTACACATTATCTGTATAAACATGTAAATATTTAAACAGAATCTGTATAAACAGGTAAATATTTAAAAAGAATCTGTATAAACGTCAATATTTACACAGAATCTGTATAAACATGTAAATATTTACACAGAATCTGTATAAACATGTAAATATTTACACAGAATCTGTATGAACATGTAAATATTTACACAGAATCTGTAAAAACCAGTAAATATTTACACAGGATCTTTAAATCCTGTAAATATTTACACAGAATCTGTATAAACATGTCAATATTTACACAGAACCTGTATAAACATGTAAATATTTACACAGAATCTGTTCTAGCATGTAAATAATTACACCGAATCTGTATAAACATGTAAATATTTAGACAGAAGCAGTATAAACATGTAAATATTTTCACAGAATCTGTATAATCATGTAAATATTTACACAGAATCTGTATAAACATGTAAATATTTACACAGAATCTGTATAAACATGTAAATATTCACACAGAATCTCTATAAACATGTAAATATTTACACAGAATCTGTATAAACATGTCAATATTTACACAGAATCTGTATAAACATGTAAATATTTACACAGAATCTGTAAAAACCAGTAAATATTTACACAGAATCTTTAAAAACCTATAAATATTTACACAGAATCTGTATAAGCATGTCAATAATTACACAGAATCTGTATAAACATGTCAATATTTACGCAGAATCAGTATAAACATGAAAATATTTACACAGGATCTGTATAAACATGTTAATATTTACACAGAATTTTTATAAACATGTAAATATTTACACAGAATCTTTATAAACATGTAAATATTTACACAGAATCGGTATAAATATGTAAATATTTACAAAGAATCTGTATAAAAATGTAAATATTTACACAGAATCTGTATAAACATGTCAATATTCACACAGAATCTGTATAAACATGTAAATATTTACACAGAATCTGTATAAACATGTAAATATTTACACAGAATCTGTATAAACATGTAAATATTTAGACAGAATCAGTATAAACATGTAAATATTTACACAGAATCTGTATAAACATGTAAATATTTACACAGAATCTGTATAAACATGTAAATATTTACACAGAATCTGTATAAACATGTAAATATTCACACAGAATCTCTATAAACATGTAAATATTTACACTGAATCTGTATTCACATGTCAATATTTACACAGAATCTGTATAAACATGTAAATATTTACACAGAATCTGTAAAAACCAGTAAATATTTACACAGAATCTTTAAAAACCTGTAAATATTTACACAGTATCTGTATAAACATGTCAATAATTACACAGAATCTGTATAAACATGTCAATATTTACACAGAATCAGTATAAACATGAAAATATTTGCACAGAATCTGTATAAACATGTTATTATTTACACAGAATTTTTATAAACATGTAAATATTTACACAGAATCTTTATAAACATGTAAATATTTACACAGAATCTCTATAAATATGTAAATATTTACAAAGAATCTGTATAAAAATGTAAATATTTACACAGAATCTGTATAAACATGTAAATATTTACACAGACTCTGTATTAGCATGTCAATATTTACACAGAATCTGTATAAACATGTAAATATTTACTCAGAATCTGTTCGGGCATGTAAATATTTACACCGAATCTTTATAAACATGTAAATATTTAGACAGAATCAGTATAAACATGTAAATATTTACACAGAATCTGTATAAACATGTAAATATTTACACAGAATCTGTATTAACATGTAAATATTTACACATAATCTGTATAAACATGTAAATATTTACACAGGATCTGTATAAACATGTAAATATTTAGAAAGAATCTGTATAAACATGTCAATATTTACACAGATTCTGTATAAACATGTAAATATTTACACAGAATCTGTATGAACATGTAAATATTGACACAGAATCTGTATAAACATGTCAATATTTACACAGAATCTGCGTAAACATGTAAATATTTACACAGAATCTGTAAAAACCAGTAAATATTTACACAGAATCTGTATATACCTGTAAATATTTACACAGAATCTGTATGAACATGTAAATATTTACACAGAATCTCTATGAACATGTAAATATTTACAGAGAATCTGTATGAACGTGTAAATATTTACACTGAATCTGTATGAACATGTAAATGTTTACACAGACTATGTATATACTTGTATATATTTACACAGGATCAGTATGAACATGTAAATATTTACACTGAATCTGTATGAAATTGTAAATGTTTACACAGAATCTGAATAAACATGTAAATATTTACACAGAAACTCTATAAACATGTAAATATTTACCAGAATCTGTAAAAACATGTAAATATTTACACAGAATCTGTATAAACATGAAAATAATTACAAAGAATCTGTGAGAACATGTAAATATTAACACAGAATCAGTATAAACATGTAAATATTTACACACAATCTGTGTAAACATGTAAATATTTCTACAGAATGTGTATGAACATGTAAATATTTACACAGAATGTATATAAACATGTAAATATTTACACAGAATCTGTAAAAACCAGAAAATATTTACACAGAATCTTTAAATCCTGTAAATATTTACACAGAATCTGTATAAACATGTCAATATTTACAAAGAATCTGTATAAACATGTCAATATTTACACAGAATGTGTATGAACATGAAAACATTTACACAGAATCTGTATAAACATGTTAATATTTAAACAGAATCTTTCTAAACATGTAAATATTTACACAGAATCGGTATTAATATGTAAATATTTACACAGAATCTGTATAAACATGTAAATATTTACACAGAATCTGTATAAAAATGTAAATATTCACACAGAATCTCTATAAACATGTAAATATTTACACAGAATCTGTATAAACATGTCAATATTTACACAGAATCTGTATAAACATGTCAATATTTACACAGAATCTGTATAAACATGTCAATATTTACACAGAATCTGTATAAACATGTAAATATTTACACAGAATCTGTATGAACATGTCAATATTTACACAGAATCTGTATGAACATGTAAATATTTACACAGAATCTGTATAAACATGTCAATATTTACACCGAATCTGCATAAACATGATAATATTTACACAGAATCTGTATAAACATGTAAATATTTACACAGAATCTGTATAAACATGTAAATATTTACACAGAATCTGTATAAACCTGTAAATATTTACACAGAATGTGTATGAACATGTAAATATTTACACAGAATCTGTATGAACATGTAAATATTTACACAGAATCTGCATAAACATGTAAATATTTACACAGAATCTGTATAAACATGTAAATATTTTCACAGTATGTGTGAACATGTAAATATTTACACAGAATGTGTATAAACATGTAAATATTTACACAGAATCTGTAAAAACCAGTAAATATTTACACAGAATCTTTAAATCCTGTAAATATTTACACAGAATCTGTATGAACATGTCAATATTTACACAGAATCTGTATAAACATGTCAATATTTACACTTAATCTGTATTAACATGTCAATATTTACACAGAATCTGTATAAACATGTAAATGTTTACACAGAATCTGTAAAAACCAGTAAATATTTACACAGAATCTTTAAAAACCTGTAAATATTTACACAGTATCTGTATAAACATGTCAATATTTACAAAGAATCTGTATAAACATGTCAATATTTACACAGAATGTGTATGAACATGAAAATATTTACACAGAATCTGTATAAACATGTTAATATTTACACAGAATCTTTATAAACTTGTAAATATTTACCCAGAATCTGTATAAATATGTAAATATTTACACAGAATCTGTATAAACATGTAAATATTTACACAGAATCTGTATAAAAATGTAAATATTCACACAGAATCTGTATAAACATGTCAATATTTACACAGAATCTGTATAAACATGTCAATATTTACACAGAATCTGTATAAATATGTAAATATTTACACAGAATCTGTATAAACTTGTCAATATTTACACAGAATCTGTATAAACATGTAAATATTTACACAGAATCTGTATGAACATGTCAATATTTACACAGAATGTGTATGAACATGAAAATATTTACACAGAATCTGTATAAACATGTTAATATTTACACAGAATCTTTATAAACTTGTAAATATTTACACAGAATCTGTATAAACATGTAAATATTTACACAGAATCTGTATAAACATGTCAATATTTACACAGAATCTGTATAAACATGTGAATATTTACACAGAATCTGTATAAACATGTCAATATTTACACAGAATCTGTATAAACATGTAAATATTTACACAGAATCTGTATGAACATGTCAATATTTACACAGAATCTGTATGAACATGTAAATATTTACACAGAATCTGTATAAACATGTCAATATTTACACCGAATCTGCATAAACATGATAATATTTACACAGAATCTGTATAAACATGTAAATATTTACACAGAATCTGTATAAACATGTAAATATTTACACAGAATCTGTATAAACCTGTAAATATTTACACAGAATGTGTATGAACATGTAAATGTTTACACAGAATCTGTATAAACATGTAAATATTTACACAGAATCTGTATAAAAATGTAAATTTTTACACAGAATCTGTATAAACATGTAAATTTTTACACAGAATCTGTATAAACATGTAAATATTTACACAGAATCTGTATAAACATGTAAATATTTACACAGAATCTCTATAAACATGTAAATATATACACAGTATGTGTGAACATGTAAATATTTACACAGAATGTGTATAAACATGTAAATATTTACACAGAATCTGTAAAAACCAGTAAATATTTACACAGAATCTTTAAATACTGTAAATATTTACACAGAATCTGTATAAACATGTCAATATTTACACAGAATCTGTATAAACATGTAAATATTTACACAGAATCTGTTCGAGCATGTAAATATTTACACCGAATCTGTATAAACATGTAAATATTTAGACAGAATCAGTATAAACATGTAAATATTTACACAGAATCTGTATAAACATGTAAATATTTACACATAATCTGTATAAACATGTAAATATTTACACAGAATCTGTATAAACATGTAAATATTTAGAAAGAATCTGTATAAACATGTCAATATTTACACAGAATCTGTATAAACATGTAAATATTTACACAGAATCTGTATGAACATGTAAATATTGACACAGAATCTGTATAAACATGTCAATATTTACACAGAATCTGCGTAAACATGTTAATATTTACACAGAGTCTGTAAAAACCAGTAAATATTTACACAGAATCTGTATATACCTGTAAATATTTACACAGAATCTGTATGAACATGTAAATATTTACACAGAATCTGTATGAACATGTAAATATTTACAGAGAATCTGTATGAACGTGTAAATATTTACACAGAATCTGTATGAACATGTAAATGTTTACACAGACTCTGTATATACTTGTAAATATTTACACAGGATAAGTATGAACATGTAAATATTTACACTGAATCTGTATGAAATTGTAAATGTTTACACAGAATCTGAATAAACATGTAAATATTTACACAGAAACTCTATAAACATGTAAATATTTACCAGAATCTGTAAAAACATGTAAATATTTACACAGAATCTGTATAAACATGAAAATAATTACAAAGAATCTGTGTAAACATGTAAATATAAACACAGAATCAGTATAAACATGTAAATATTTACACACAATCTGTGTAAACATGTAAATATTTCTACAGAATGTGTATGAACATGTAAATATTTACACAGAATGTATATAAACATGTAAATATTTACACAGAATCTGTAAAAACCAGCAAATATTTACACAGAATCTTTAAATCCTGTAAATATTTACACAGAATCTGTATAAACATGTCAATATTTACAAAGAATCTGTATAAACATGTCAATATTTACACAGAATGTGTATGAACATGAAAATATTTACACAGAATCTGTATAAACATGTTAATATTTACACAGAATCTTTATAAACATGTAAATATTTACACAGAATCTGTATAAATATGTAAATATTTACACAGAATCTGTATAAACATGTAAATATTTACACAGAATCGGTATAAATATGTAAATATTTACACAGAATCGGCATAAACATGTAAATATTTACACAGAATCTGTATAAAAATGTAAATATTCACACAGAATCTCTATAAACATGTAAATATTTACACAGAATCTGTATAAACATGTCAATATTTACAAAGAATCTGTATAAACATGTAAATATTTACACAGAATCTGTATGAACATGTCAATATTTACACAGAATCTGTATGAACATGTAAACATTTACACAGAATCTGTATAAACATGTCAATATTTACACAGAATCTGCATAAACATGAAAATATTTACACAGAATCTGTATAAACATGTAAATATTTACACAGAATCTGTGTAAACATGTAAATATTTACACAGAATCTGTATAAACCTGTAAATATTTACACAGAATCTGTATGAACATGTAAATATTTACACAGAATCTGTGTAAACATGTAAATATTTACACAGAATCTGTATAAAAATGTAAATTTTTACACAGAATCTGTATAAACATGTAAATATTTACACAGAATCTGTATGAACATGTAAATATTTACACAGAATCTGTGTAAACATGTAAATAGTTACACAGAATCTGTATAAAAATGTAAATTTTTACACAGAATCTGTATAAACATGTAAATATTTACACAGAATCTGTATAAACATGTAAACATTTACACAGAATCTGTATAAACATGTAAATATTTTCACAGTATGTGTGAACATGTAAATATTTACACAGAATGTGTATAAACATGTAAATATTTACACAGAATCTGTAAAAACCAGTAAATATTTACACAGAATCTTTAAATCCTGTAAATATTTACACAGAATCTGTATGAACATGTCAATATTTACACAGAATCTGTATAAACATGTAAATATTTACACTGAATCTGTATTAACATGTCAATATTTACACAGAATCTGTATAAACATGTAAATATTTACAAAGAATCTGTATAAACATGTTAATATTTACACAGAATTTTTATAAACATGTAAATATTTACACAGAATCTTTATAAACATGTAAATATTTACACAGAATCTGTATAAATATGTAAATATTTACAAAGAATCTGTATAAAAATGTAAATATTTACACAGAATATGTATAAACATGTAAATATTCACAAAGAATCTGAATAAACATGTAAATATTTACACAGAATCTGTATAAACATGTAAATATTTACACAGAATCTGTATAAACATGTAAATATTTACACAGAATCTGTTCCAGCATGTAAATATTTACACCGAATCTTTATATACATGTAAATATTTAGACAGAATCAGTATAAACATGTAAATGTTTACACAGAATCAGTATAAACATGTAAATATTTACACAGAATCTGTATAAACATGTAAATATTTACACAGTATCTGTATAAACATGTAAATATTTACACATAATCTGTATAAACATGTAAATATTTACACAGAATCTGTATGAACATGTAAATATTTACACAGAATCTGTATGAACATGTAAATATTTACACAGAATCTGTATGAACGTGTAAATATTTACACAGAATCTGTATGAACATGTAAATGTTTACACAGACTCTGTATATACTTGTAAATATTTACACAGGATCTGTATGAACATGTAAATATTTACACTGAATCTGTATGAAATTGTAAATGTTTACACAGAATCTGAATAAATATGTAAATATTTACACAGAAACTCTATAAACATGTAAATATTTACCAGAATCTGTAAAAACATGTAAATATTTACACAGAATCTGTATAAACATGAAAATAATTACAAAGAATCTGTGTGAACATGTAAATATTAACACAGAATCAGTATGAACATGTAAATATTTACACACAATCTGTGTAAACATGTAAATATTTCTACAGAATGTGTATGAACATGTAAATATTTACACAGAATGTATATAAACAGGTAAATATTTACACAGAATCTCTAAAAACCAGCAAATATTTACACAGAATCTTTAAATCCTGTAAATATTTACACAGAATCTGTATAAACATGTCAATATTTACAAAGAATCTGTATAAACATGTCAATATTTACACAGAATGTGTATGAACATGAAAATATTTACACAGAATCTGTATAAACATGTTAATATTTAAACAGAATCTTTATAAACATGTAAATATTTACACAGAATCTGTATAAATATGTAAATATTCACACAGAATCTGTATAAACATGTAAATATTTACACAGAATCTGTATAAAAATGTAAATATTCACACAGAATCTCTATAAACATGTAAATATTTACACAGAATCTGTATAAACATGTCAATATTTACACAGAATCTGTATAAACATGTAAATATTTACACAGAATCTGTATGAACATGTCAATATTTACACAGAATCTGTATGAACATGTAAATATTTAAACAGAATCTGTATAAACATGTCAATATTTACACAGAATCTGCATAAACATGAAAATATTTACACAGAATCTGTATAAACATGTAAATATTTACACAGAATCTGTATAAACATGTAAATATTTACACAGAATCTGTAAACCTGTAAATATTTACACAGAATCTGTATGAACATGTAAATATTTACAAAGAATCTGTATAAACATGTAAATATTTACACAGAATCTGTATAAAAATGTAAATTTTTACACAGAATCTGTATAAACATGTAAATATTTTCACAGAATCTGTATAAACATGTAAATATTTACACAGAATCTCTATAAACATGTAAATATATACACAGTATGTGTGAACATGTAAATATTTACACAGAATGTGTATAAACATGTAAATATTTACACAGAATCTGTAAAAACCAGTAAATATTTACACAGAATATTTAAATCCTGTAAATATTTACACAGAATCTGTATAAACATGTAAATATTTACACCGAATCTGTATAAACATGTAAATATTTAGACAGAATCAATATAAACATGTAAATATTTACACAGAATCTGTATAAACATGTAAATATTTACACAGAATCTGTATAAACATGTAAATATTTACACAGAATCTGTATAAACATGTAAATATTCACACAGAATCTCTATAAACATGTAAATATTTACACAGAATCTGTATACACATGTCAATATTTACACAGAATCTGTATAAACATGTAAATATTTACAAAGAATCTGTAAAAACCAGTAAATATTTACACAGAATCTTTAAAAACCTGTAAATATTTACACAGTATCTGTATAAACATGTCAATAATTACACAGAATCTGTATAAACATGTCAATATTTACACAGAATCAGTATAAACATGAAAATATTTACACAGAATCTGTATAAACATGTTAATATTTAAACAGAATCTTTATAAACATGTAAATATTTAAACAGAATCTGTATAAATATTTAAATATTTACACAGAATCTGTATAAACATGTAAATATTTACACAGAATCTGTATAAAAATGTAAATATTCACACAGAATGTCTATAAACATGTAAATATTTACACATAATCTGTATAAACATGTCAATATTTACACAGAATCTGTATAAACATGTAAATATTTACACAGAATCTGTATGAACATGTGAATATTTACACAGAATCTGTATGAACATGTAAATATTTACACAGAATCTGTATAAACATGTCAATATTTACACAGAATCAGTATAAACATGAAAATATTTACACAGAATCTGTATAAACACGTTAATATTTACACAGAATTTTTATAAACATGTAAATATTTACAAAGAATCTTTATAAACATGTATATATTTACACAGAATCTGTATAAATATGTGAATATTTACAAAGAATCTGTATAAAAATGTAAATATTTACACAGAATATGTATAAACATGTAAATATTCACACAGAATCTGTATAAACATGTAAATATTTACACAGAATCTGTATAAACATGTAAATATTTACACAGACTCAGTATTAACATGTCAATATTTACTCAGAATCAGTATAAACATGTAAATATTTACACAGAATCTGTTCGAGCATGTAAATATTTACACCGAATCTTTATAAACATGTAAATATTTAGACAGAATCAGTATAAACATGTAAATATTTACACAGAATCTGTATAAACTTGTAAATATTTACACAGAATCTGTATAAACATGTAGATATTTACACATAATCTGTATAAACTTGTAAATATTTACACAGAATCTGTATAAACATGTAAATATTTAGAAAGAATCTGTATAAACATGTAAATATTTACACAGAATCTGTATAAACATGTAAATATTTACACAGAATCTGTATGAACATGTAAATATTGACACAGAATCTGTATAAACATGTCAATATTTACACAGAATCTGCGTAAACATGTAAATATTTACACAGAATCTGTAAAAACCAGTAAATATTTACACAGAATCTGTATATACCTGTAAATATTTACACACAATCTGTATGAACATGTAAATATTTACACAGAATCTGTATGAACATGTAAATATTTACAGAAAATCTGTATGAACGTGTAAATATTTACACAGAATCTGTATGAACATGTAAATATTTACACAGAATCTGTATAAACATGTCAATATTTACACAGAATCTGCATAAACATGAAAATATTTACACAGAATCTGTATAAACATGTAAATATTTACACAGAATCTGTATAAACATGTAAATATTTACACAGAATCTGTAAACCTGTAAATATTTACACAGAATCTGTATGAACATGTAAATATTTACACAGAATCTGTATAAACATGTAAATATTTACACAGAATCTGTATAAAAATGTAAATTTTTACACAGAATCTGTATAAACATGTAAATATTTTCACAGAATCTGTATAAACATGTAAATATTTACACAGAATCTCTATAAACATGTCAATATATACACAGTATGTGTGAACATGTAAATATTTACACAGAATGTGTATAAACATGTAAATATTTACACAGAATCTGTAAAAACCAGTAAATATTTACACAGAATATTTAAATCCTGTAAATATTTACACAGAATCTGTATAAACATGTAAATATTTACACCGAATCTGTATAAACATGTAAATATTTAGACAGAATCAGTATAAACATGTAAATATTTACACAGAATCTGTATAAACATGTAAATATTTACACAGAATCTGTATAAACATGTAAATATTTACACAGAATCTGTATAAACATGTAAATATTCACACAGAATCTCTATAAACATGTAAATATTTACACAGAATCTGTATACACATGTCAATATTTACACAGAATCTGTATAAACATGTAAATATTTACAAAGAATCTGTAAAAACCAGTAAATATTTACACAGAATCTTTAAAAACCTGTAAATATTTACACAGTATCTGTATAAACATGTCAATAATTACACAGAATCTGTATAAACATGTCAATATTTACACAGAATCAGTATAAACATGAAAATATTTACACAGAATCTGTATAAACATGTTAATATTTAAACAGAATCTTTATAAACATGTAAATATTTACACAGAATCTGTATAAATATTTAAATATTTACACAGAATCTGTATAAACATGTAAATATTTACACAGAATCTGTATAAAAATGTAAATATTCACACAGAATGTCTATAAACATGTAAATATTTACACAGAATCTGTATAAACATGTCAATATTTACACAGAATCTGTATAAACATGTAAATATTTACACAGAATCTGTATGAACATGTGAATATTTACACAGAATCTGTATGAACATGTAAATATTTACACAGAATCAGTATAAACATGAAAATATTTACACAGAATCTGTATAAACACGTTAATATTTACACAGAATTTTTATAAACATGTAAATATTTACAAAGAATCTTTATAAACATGTATATATTTACACAGAATCTGTATAAATATGTGAATATTTACAAAGAATCTGTATAAAAATGTAAATATTTACACAGAATATGTATAAACATGTAAATATTCACACAGAATCTGTATAAACATGTAAATATTTACACAGAATCTGTATAAACATGTAAATATTTACACAGACTCAGTATTAACATGTCAATATTTACTCAGAATCAGTATAAACATGTAAATATTTACACAGAATCTGTTCGAGCATGTAAATATTTACACCGAATCTTTATAAACATGTAAATATTTAGACAGAATCAGTATAAACATGTAAATATTTACACAGAATCTGTATAAACTTGTAAATATTTACACAGAATCTGTATAAACATGTAGATATTTACACATAATCTGTATAAACTTGTAAATATTTACACAGAATCTGTATAAACATGTAAATATTTAGAAAGAATCTGTATAAACATGTAAATATTTACACAGAATCTGTATAAACATGTAAATATTTACACAGAATCTGTATGAACATGTAAATATTGACACAGAATCTGTATAAACATGTCAATATTTACACAGAATCTGCGTAAACATGTAAATATTTACACAGAATCTGTAAAAACCAGTAAATATTTACACAGAATCTGTATATACCTGTAAATATTTACACAAAATCTGTATGAACATGTAAATATTTACACAGAATCTGTATGAACATGTAAATATTTACAGAAAATCTGTATGAACGTGTAAATATTTACACAGAATCTGTATGAACATGTAAATATTTACACAGAATCTGTATAAACATGTCAATATTTACACAGAATCTGCATAAACATGAAAATATTTACACAGAATCTGTATAAACATGTTAATATTTACACAGAATCTGTATAAACATGTAAATATTTACACAGAATCTGTAAACCTGTAAATATTTACACAGAATCTGTATGAACATGTAAATATTTACACAGAATCTGTATAAACATGTAAATATTTACACAGAATCTGTATAAAAATGTAAATTTTTACACAGAATCTGTATAAACATGTAAATATTTTCACAGAATCTGTATAAACATGTAAATATTTACACAGAATCTCTATAAACATGTAAATATATACACAGTATGTGTGAACATGTAAATATTTACACAGAATGTGTATAAACATGTAAATATTTACACAGAATCTGTAAAAACCAGTAAATATTTACACAGAATATTTAAATCCTGTAAATATTTACACAGAATCTGTATAAACATGTAAATATTTACACCGAATCTGTATAAACATGTAAATATTTAGACAGAATCAGTATAAACATGTAAATATTTACACAGAATCTGTATAAACATGTAAATATTTACACAGAATCTGTATAAACATGTAAATATTTACACAGAATTTGTATAAACATGTAAATATTCACACAGAATCTCTATAAACATGTAAATATTTACACAGAATCTGTATACACATGTCAATATTTACACAGAATCTGTATAAACATGTAAATATTTACAAAGAATCTGTAAAAACCAGTAAATATTTACACAGAATCTTTAAAAACCTGTAAATATTTACACAGTATCTGTATAAACATGTCAATAATTACACAGAATCTGTATAAACATGTCAATATTTACACAGAATCAGTATAAACATGAAAATATTTACACAGAATCTGTATAAACATGTTAATATTTAAACAGAATCTTTATAAACATGTAAATATTTACACAGAATCTGTATAAATATTTAAATATTTACACAGAATCTGTATAAACATGTAAATATTTACACAGAATCTGTATAAAAATGTAAATATTCACACAGAATGTCTATAAACATGTAAATATTTACACAGAATCTGTATAAACATGTAAATATTTACACAGAATCTGTATAAACATGTAAATATTTACACAGAATCTGTATAAACATGTAAATATTTACACAGAATCTGTATGAACATGTAAATATTGACACAGAATCTGTATAAACATGTCAATATTTACACAGAATCTGCGTAAACATGTAAATATTTACACAGAATCTGTAAAAACCAGTAAATATTTACACAGAATCTGTATATACCTGTAAATATTTACACAAAATCTGTATGAACATGTAAATATTTACACAGAATCTGTATGAACATGTAAATATTTACAGAAAATCTGTATGAACGTGTAAATATTTACACAGAATCTGTATGAACATGTAAATGTTTACACAGACTCTGTATATACTTGTAAATATTTACACAGGATCAGTATGAACATGTAAATATTTACACTGAATCTGTATGAAATTGTAAATGTTTACACAGAATCTGAATCAACATGTAAATATTTACACAGAAACTCTATAAACATGTAAGTATTTACCAGAATCTGTAAAAACATGTAAATATTTACACAGAATCTGTATAAACATGAAAATAATTACAAAGAATCTGTGTAAACATGTAAATATTAACACAGAATCAGTATAAACATGTAAATATTTACACACAATCTGTGTAAACATGTAAATATTTCTACAGAATGTGTATGAACATGTAAATATTTACACAGAATGTATATAAACATGTAAATATTTACACAGAATCTGTAAAAACCAGCAAATATTTACACAGAATCTTTAAATCCTGTAAATATTTACACAGAATCTGTATAAACATGTCAATATTTACAAAGAATCTGTATAAACATGTCAATATTTACACAGAATATGTATGAACATGAAAATATTTACACAGAATCTGTATAAACATGTTAATATTTACACAGAATCTTTATAAACTTGTAAATATTTACACAGAATCTGTATAAATATGTAAATATTTACACAGAATCTGTATAAATATGTAAATATTTACACAGAATCTGTATAAACATGTAAATATTTACACAGAATCTGTATAAAAATGTAAATATTCACACAGAATCTCTATAAACATGTCAATATTTACACAGAATCTATATAAACATGTCAATATTTACACAGAATCTGTATAAACATGTAAATATTTACACAGAATCTGTATAAACATGTCAATATTTACACAGAATCTGTATAAACATGTAAATATTTACACAGAATCTGTATGAACATGTCAATATTGACACAGAATCTGTATGAACATGTAAATATTTACACAGAATCTGTATAAACATGTAAATATTTACACAGAATCTGTATAAACATGTAAATATTTACACAGAATCTGTATAAACATGTAAATATTTACACAGAATCTGTAAAAACCAGTAAATATTTACACAGAATCTTTAAATCCTGTAAATATTTACACAGAATCTGTATGAACATGTCAATATTTACACTGAATCTGTATAAACATGTAAATATTTACACAGAATCTGTTCGAGCATGTAAATATTTACACTGAATCTGTATAAACATGTAAATATTTAGACAGAATCAGTATAAACGTAAATATTTACACAGAATCTGTATGAACTTGTAAATGTTTACACAGACTCTGTATATACTTGTAAATATTTACACAGGATCTGTATGAACATGTAAATATTTACACTGAATCTGTATGAAATTGTAAATGTTTACACAGAATCTGAATAAATATGTAAATATTTACACAGAAACTCTATAAACATGTAAATATTTACCACAATCTGTAAAAACATGTAAATATTTACACAGAATCTGTATAAACATGAAAATAATTACAAAGAATCTGTGTGAACATGTAAATATTTACACAGAATCTGTATGAACATGTCAATATTTACACAGAATCTGTATGAACATGTAAATATTTACACAGAATCTGTATAAACATGTCAATATTTACACAGAATCTGCATAAACATGAAAATATTTACACAGAATCTGTATAAACATGTAAATATTTACACAGAATCTGTATAAACATGTAAATATTTACACAGAATCTGTATAAACCTGTAAATATTTACACAGAATCTGTATGAACATGTAAATATTTACACAGAATCTGTATAAACATGTAAATATTTACACAGAATCTGTATAAAAATGTAAATTTTTACACAGAATCTGTATAAACATGTAAATATTTTCACAGAATCTGTATAAACATGTAAATATTTACACAGAATCTCTATAAACATGTAAATATATACACAGTATGTGTGAACATGTAAATATTTACACAGAATGTGTATAAACATGTAAATATTTACACAGAATCTGTAAAAACCAGTAAATATTTACACAGAATCTTTAAATCCTGTAAATATTTACACAGAATCTGTATAAACATGTCAATATTTACACAGAATCTGTATAAACATGTAAATATTTACACAAAATCTGTTCGAGCATGTAAATATTTACACCGAATCTGTATAAACATGTAAATATTAGGCAGAATCAGTATAAACATGTAAATATTTACACAGAATCTGTATAAACATGTAAATATTTACACAGAATCTGTATAAACATGTAATATTTACACAGAATCTGTATAAACATGTAAATATTCACACAGAATCTCTATAAACATGTAAATATTTACACAGAAACTGTATAAACATGTCAATATTTACACAGAATCTGTATAAACATGTAAATATTTACAAAGAATCTGTAAAAACCAGTAAATATTTACACAGAATCTTTAAAAACCTGTAAATATTTACACAGTATCTGTATAAACATGTCAATAATTACACAGAATCTGTATAAACATGTCAATATTTACACAGAATCAGTATAAACATGAAAATATTTACACAGAATCTGTATAAACATGTTAATATTTACACAGAATTTTTATAAACATGTAAATATTTACACAGAATCTTTATAAACGTGTAAATATTTACACAGAATCTGTATAAATATGTGAATATTTACAAAGAATCTGTATAAAAATGTAAATATTTACACGGAATATGTATAAACATGTAAATATTCACACAGAATCTGTATAAACATGTAAATATTTACACAGAATCTGTATAAACATGTAAATATTCACACAGACTCTGTATTAACATGTCAATATTTACACAGACTCTGTATTAACATGTCAATATTTACACAGAATCTGTATAAACATGTAAATATTTAAATAGAATCTGTATAAACATGTCAATATTTACACAGAATCTGTATAAACATGTAAATATTTACACAGAATCTGTATTAACATGTAAATATTGACACAGAATCTGTATAAACATGTCAATATTTACACAGAATCTGCGTAAACATGTAAATATTTACACAGAATCTGTAAAAACCAGTAAATATTTACACAGAATCTGTATATACTTGTAATTATTTACACAGAATCTGTATGAACATGTAAATATTTACACAGAATCTGTATGAACATGTAAATATTTACAGAGAATCTGTATGAACGTGTAAATACTTACACAGAATCTGTATGAAAATGTAAATGTTTACACAGACTCTGTATATACTTGTAAAGATTTACACAGGATCAGTATGAACATGTAAATATTTACACTGAATCTGTATGAAATTGTAAATGTTTACACAGAATCAGAATAAACATGTAAATATTTACACAGAAACTCTATAAACATGTAAATATTTACCAGAATCTGTAAAAACATGTAAATATTTACACAGAATCTGTATAAACATGAAAATAATTACAAAGAATCTGTGTAAACATGTAAATATTAACACAGAATCAGTATAAACATGTAAATATTTACACACAATCTGTGTAAACATGTAAATATTTCTACAGAATGTGTATGAACATGTAAATATTTACACAGAATGTATATAAACATGTAAATATTTACACAGAATCTGTAAAAACCAGCAAATATTTACACAGAATCTTTAAATCCTGTAAATATTTACACAGAATCTGTATAAACATGTCAATATTTACAAAGAATCTGTATAAACATGTCAATATTTACACAGAATCTGTATGAACATGAAAATATTTACACAGAATCTGTATAAACATGTTAATATTTACACAGAATCTTTATAAACTTGTAAATATTTACACAGAATCTGTATAAATATGTAAATATTTATACAGAATCTGTATAAACATGTAAATATTTACACAGAATCTGTAGAAAAATGTAAATATTCACACAGAATCTCTATAAACATGTAAATATTTACACAGAATCTGTATAAACATGTCAATATTTACACAGAATCTGTATACACATATAAATATTTACACAGAATCTGTATAAACATGTCAATATTTACACAGAATCTGTATAAACATGTCAATATTTACACAGAATCTGTATGAACATGTCAATATTTACACAGAATCTGTATGAAAATGTAAATATTTACACAGAATCTGTATGAACATGTCAATATTTACACCGAATCTGCATAAACATGAAAATATTTACACAGAATCTGCATAAACATGTAAATATTTACACAGAATCTGTATAAACATGTAAATATTTACACAGAATCTGTATAAACCTGTAAATATTTACACAGAATCTGTATGAACATGCATATATTTACACCGAATCTGCATAAACATGAAAATATTTACACAGAATCTGCATAAACCTGTAAATATTTACACAGAATCTGTATAAACATGTAAATATTTACACAGAATCTGTATAAACCTGTAAATATTTACACAGAATCTGTATGAACATGTAAATATTTACACAGAATCTGTATCAACATGTAAATATTTACACAGAATCTGTATAAAAATGTAAATTTTTACACAGAATCTGTATAAACATGTAAATATTTACACAGAATCTGTATAAACATGTAAATATTTACACAGAATCTGTATAAACATGTAAATATATACACAGTATGTGTGAACATGTAAATATTTACACAGAATGTGTATAAACATGTAAATATTTACACAGAATCTGTACAAACATGTAAATACTTACACAGAATCTGTATGAACATCTTAATTTTTACAAAGAATCTGTATGGAAATGTAAACATTTACAAAGAATCAGTATAAAGATGTAAATATGTACACAGAATCTGTATGATCATGTAAAGATTTACACAGAATCTGTAAAAACCTGTAAATATTTACACAGAATCTGTATAAAAATGTAAATTTTTACACAGAATCTGTATAAACATGTAAATATTTACACAGAATCTGTATAAACATGTAAATATTTACACAGAATCTGTATAAACATGTAAATATTTTCACAGTATGTGTGAACATGTAAATATTTACACAGAATGTGTATAAACATGTAAATATTTACACAGAATCTGTATGAACATGTCAATATTTACACAGAATCTGTATAAACATGTAAATATTTACACAGAATCTGTTCGAGCATGTAAATATTTACACTGAATGTGTATAAACATGTAAATATTTAGACAGAATCAGTATAAACATAAATATTTACACAGAATCTGTATGAACATGTAAATGTTTACACAGACTCTGTATATACATGTAAATATTTACACAGGATCTGTATGAACATGTAAATATTTACACTGAATCTGTATGAAATTGTAAATGTTTACACAGAATCTGAATAAATATGTAAATATTTACACAGAAACTCTATAAACATGTAAATATTTACCAGAATCTGTAAAAACATGTAAATATTTACACAGAATCTGTATAAACATGAAAATAATTACAAAGAATCTGTGTAAACATGTAAATATTAACACAGAATCAGTATAAACATGTAAATATTAACACACAATCTGTGTAAACATGTAAATATTTCTACAGAATGTGTATGAACATGTAAATATTTACACAGAATGTATATAAACATGTAAATATTTACACAGAATCTGTAAAAACCAGCAAATATTTACACAGAATCTTTAAATCCTGTAAATATTTACACAGAATCTGTATAAACATGTCAATATTTACAAAGGATCTGTATAAACATGTCAATATTTACACAGAATGTGTATGAACATGAAAATATTTACACAGAATCTGTATAAACATGTTAATATTTAAACAGAATCTTTATAAACATGTAAATATTTACACAGAATCTGTATAAATATGTAAATATTTACACAGAATCTGTATAAACATGTAAATATTTACACAGAATCTGTATAAAAATGTAAATATTCACACAGAATCTCTATAAACATGTAAATATTTACACAGAATCTGTATAAGCATGTCAATATTTACACAGAATCTGTATAAACATGTAAATATTTACACAGAATCTGTATGAACATGTCAATATTTACACAGAATCTGTATGAACATGTGAATATTTACACAGAATCTGTATAAACATGTCAATATTTACACAGAATCTGCATAAACATGTAAATATTTAGACAGAATCAGTATAAACATGTAAATATTTACGCAGAATCTGTATAAACATGTAAATATTTACACAGAATCTGTATAAACATGTAAATATTTACACAGAATCTGTATAAACATGTAAATATTCACACAGAATCTCTATAAACATGTAAATATTTACACAACATCTGTATAAACATGTCAATATTTACACAGAATCTGTATAAACATGTAAATATTTACAAAGAATCTGTAAAAACCAGTAAATATTTACACAGAATCTTTAAAAACCTGTAAATATTTACACAGTATCTGTATAAACATGTCAATAATTACACAGAATCTGTATAAACATGTCAATATTTACACAGAATCAGTATAAACATGAAAATATTTACACAGAATCTGTATAAACATGTTAATATTTACACAGAATTTTTATAAACATGTAAATATTTACACAGAATCTTTATAAACATGTAAATATTTACACAGAATCTGTATAAATATGTGAATATTTACAAAGAATCTGTATAAAAATGTAAATATTTACACAGAATATGTATAAACATGTAAATATTCACACAGAATCTGTATAAACATGTAAATATTTACACAGAATCTGTATAAACATGTAAATATTTACACAGACTCTGTATTAACATGTCAATATTTACACGGAATCTGTTCGAGCATGTAAATATTTACACCGAATCTTTATAAACATGTAAATATTTAGACAGAATCAGTATAAACATGTAAATATTTACACAGAATCTGTATAAACATGTAAATATTTACACAGAATCTGTATAAACATGTAAATATTTACACAGAATCTGTATGAACATGTAAATATTGACACAGAATCTGTATAAACATGTCAATATTTACACAGAATCTGCGTAAACATGTAAATATTTACACAGAATCTGTAAAAACAAGTAAATATTTACACAGAATCTGTATATACCTGTAAATATTTACACAGAATCTGTATGAACATGTAAATATTTACACAGAATCTGTATGAACATGTAAATATTTACAGAGAATCTGTATGAACGTGTAAATATTTACACAGAATCTGTATGAACATGTAAATGTTTACACAGACTCTGTATATACTTGTAAATATTTACAGAGGATCAGTATGAACATGTAAATATTTACACTGAATCTGTATGAAATTGTAAATGTTTACACAGAATCTGAATAAACGTGTAAATATTTACACAGAAACTCTATAAACATGTAAATATTTACCAGAATCTGTAAAAACATGTAAATATTTACACAGAATCTGTATAAACATGAAAATAATTACAAAGAATCTGTGTAAACATGTAAATATTAACACAGAATCAGTATAAACATGTAAATATTTACACACAATCTGTGTAAACATGTAAATATTTCTACAGAATGTGTATGAACATGTAAATATTTACACAGAATGTATATAAACATGTAAATATTTACACAGAATCTGTAAAACCAGCAAATATTTACACAGAATCTTTAAATCCTGTAAATATTTACACAGAATCTGTATAAATATGTCAATATTTACAAAGAATCTGTATAAACATGTCAATATTTACACAGAATGTGTATGAACATGAAAATATTTACACAGAATCTGTATAAACATGTTAATATTTACACAGAATCTTTATAAACTTGTAAATATTTACACAAAATCTGTATAAATATGTAAATATTTACACAGAATCTGTATAAACATGTAAATATTTACACAGAATCTTTAAAAATGTAAATATTCACACAGAATCTCTATAAACATGTCAATATTTACACAGAATCTGTATAAACATGTCAATATTTACACAGAATCTGTATAAACATGTCAATATTTACACAGAATCTGTATAAACATGTCAATATTTACAAAGAATCTGTATAAACATGTAAATATTTACACAGAATCTGTATGAACATGTCAATATTGACACAGAATCTGTATGAACATGTAAATATTTACACAGAATCTGTATAAACATGTCAATATTTACACCGAATCTGCATAAACATGATAATATTTACACAGAATCTGTATAAACATGTAAATATTTACACAGAATCTGTATAAACATGTAAATATTTACACAGAATCTGTATAAACCTGTAAATATTTACACAGAATCTGTATGAACATGTAAATATTTACACAGAATCTGTATGAACATGTAAATATTTACACAGAATCTGTATAAACATGTAAATATTTACACAGAATCTCTATAAACATGTAAATATATACACAGTATGTGTGAACATGTAAATATTTACACAGAATGTGTATAAACATGTAAATATTTACACAGAATCTGTAAAAACCAGAAAATATTTACACAGAATCTTTAAATACTGTAAATATTTACACAGAATCTGTATAAACATGTCAATATTTACACAGAATCTGTATAAACATGTAAATATTTACACAGAATCTGTTCGAGCATGCAAATATTTACACCGAATCTGTATAAACATGTAAATATTTAGACAGAATCAGTATAAACATGTAAATATTTACGCAGAATCTGTATAAACATGTAAATATTTACACAGAATCTGTATAAACATGTAAATATTTACACAGAATCTGTATAAACATGTAAATATTCACAC